>NC_056524.1:112316998-112449655 GCF_019175285.1 Sceloporus undulatus | reverse complement strand
TATTATTATTATTATTATTATTATTATTATTATTATTATTATTATTATTATTTTAAAAAGGTCCAGTTTTCAACAGTAACTGAACAACCAAAATCAGAGAACACATGCTCACATAAGGTAGAGCATTGACTCTGAGTAGCTGTTAGCCTTCCTTTTTTTGCCATATAATTTCAATGTAACATAATTTCTGCCTTAAAAACTACTACTGCTGTTATTGCCTATTCAAAACTAAGGTTTGATTATTAAATAATTAAATAAAATTGAATATAAACTCCAAAGGAAAATAGCCGTCATTATGTATTTGCTAGAATTAATCGTATTATGGGAAATGTACGCCATAAGCAAAGAGTGTATTTGGAGGGGAAATATCTCCCACTGAAGGGCCATTCTGTGTGTCACCCACTCTACAGACAATGAGAACTTATCACTTTGATGCTTCTTACAAGTGATCCTTGTAAGAAGATTTCCCACACTTGGCACACCACCTGCTAGTTTTCTTATGTGTTTCCTACTGTGTGGTGGAGGTTATCATTTATTCAGTTGACTGATGTCAGTGGTTGACATCCGGTTAGTGGCATACACAGGTGTTATATTCACTGTATGCCTTCATATGTCTTTTCTTGATAAATGTAGAGGTTGGTATTCCCTTTCTCCTCCTGTAACAACCAAAACCTTCCTGGGACTTACCGCTGAATTGCTACAGCCCTTCCCCCAGCCATCAGTGGTAGAGATTTGCATGTTTAGACTTGGGTCCCATCTCTAAGAAGTTTATTGCTCACCTTTTTAAACTGACACCAGTCTACTGGGCCAGAACCGGGATACAGGATGGAGGTGGGAATTACTGCTCACTAAACTTCCAATTTCTAAAAAGGGCTGGTGGAGTGTGGCTGAAACCTGGCTTGGACCTGGGCTTATGGTGGCTGGCAGTTTGGCAGTGATTTAGTGAGCAATAATTCTTGCTTCCATCCCACGTGGGAGGCTGGAGCTGGTTTTAAAAGGTGAGCAATAAGCTCTCAAGATATCTTATTATTTATATACAAATATTCCAAAATCTGAAAACCAAAATAGTTTGGTCCAAAGCATTTCAGATAAGGGAAACACAATCTGTAACATCTGACATTAATGTATAATGGAGTCCAAAACAGAGTGTTTGTTATAATCCCCAATTAAGGAGGACTAGTATTTTAATGTTTGGAACAGGTTATTACAGGCAGGAAATGAAAATGAGGTTGCAGTAGAAGTAACACAAGCTGAGACCTGCAAAACTCTGCTGTGCCCACTGCAGGTACCTATTAGGTGCCAGCCAACTAGCTAGCCAGCCATATTCTTCTGCATGAAGCCACATTCTTGTGCAGGATACTGTGATCAGGGTGGGAATCATGTGGGCTTCCTGAACTATAGCTTCTAGTAGCCTTAGCCAGGACAGCCAGTGGTAAGGGATGCTGTAAGTTGGGGTTCAGTGATAACTGGATAGCCCTGCAGGCTACGCCCCTGGAAAACAATATACGGAGATCAAGGGAGATATTCTTCCCCCTACTCTTATGTTTTCCACTTTTCTCTTCCAGCTAGGAGAGGACTGATTACATTCAGTCCTCATTGGGCAGGGTTCTTTTAGGGTTGGGAGGAGAAAAGTTTTCCCCTTCCAAATCTCAGGCCATGTTGTTACTTTTCTGTTTCTTAGCAACCCCAATTGGGATCCACTTCTGTCAATATTCAGTACCTGAGGTTGCTATTAAGAGGGAGCAATGAAGAAAGAAAGCTGTTCAGCAGGCGTTTGTATTTTAAAGACCTTATCAAATTTTAACATTAGCTTGATTTTATTATTGCACATAACAGATGCCAAGAACTTTGCTTCCGTCTTTCTATGACCTCTGCTGTTGATTCATTACTTCCAACATGAAATTCCATTGATTATCATGTGCTTGATATTTGCAGTGAATAATAATATGGGTCATCGTGCTTTCCCTACTGCGACAGGCCAAGTCTTCACACTGGCTTACTTTCATTAATGACAGGTGACTAATTTGGAGTGTTGCTCTTAACGACAATCTTGCTGCCAAAAATAGAATTCCTCTTTTTTCCTTCCCTGACGATACAGCTGAATATTTATTGAACTGTATGTGGGTATTGACAGTGCCATGATGTTTCATGCAATATTATACATTTCAACTGGGAAAAGACAAGAAGAAAGACAACTAGAGTTGGTCCCCTATATCCATGGATTCTGCATCCACATATCCAACCAAACATGGTTTGAAAATATTCACAGGTTTCCCCCCCCAAAAAGCAAACCTAGATTTTGCTATTTTATATAAGAAACACCATTTTACTCTGACATTGTTTATAATGAAACTAGAACATCCATGGATTTTGGTATCCATAGAGGGTCCTGAAACCAACCTGCTGAGGATAAAGAGGGCCCACTGTATAAATAAGCAGAAATTTAATTTCTTTTTAAAATTCTAAATGGAACCACAAACATAGATCTAAAACATGTACAAACAAACAACAATAACAAAACAAGCATAACTAAATTAATAAACAAAAACAGACTATACTACTGGCACACACATGCACACAATTGCTAGATATATATCACTTACTATATTCTTTATATATAGTGGGCCCTTGGTATCTGCTGGTGTTTGGTTCCAGGACACCTTGTGGATATCAGAAGCCATAGATGTTCCGTTAAATAAATCTTGAACTTCAAAGGTTCACATCAGTCCAGGATTCCTCTCATTAAGTGAAGTCAAAGGCTTTCATGGCTGGCATCCATAGTTTTTTGTGGGTTTTTCGGGCTATGTGGCCATGTTCTAGAAGAGTTTCTTCCTGATGTTTCACCAGCGTCTGTGGCTGGCATCTTCATTAAGGTTTCCCAAAATGTGAGAAACATGTTTTTGATTGCCTTTTTAAAAAAATTATTCAAATATTTTTCCCATTCACCCAAATGTGATTTGTTCCCTTTTGAGGTTTAAAATGCAGTGCTCAGTGATGGTTTGTTGTTTCTCAGCACCAAACAAGATGTCATAGAGACAATATGTTTCCATGAGTTAGGAGATCATCAGCATTACTTGGTCCCATGCTACTCAGACAATTTATATGAATGAACCCCTAGTGTCCAAATATTTTAGGGTTCAAAACAGTTTCACGGTGTTACAGCATACTACTACTGCTTGTTCGTATAGAGCTGGAATAATGAGTGTCTTAGGCTTAATTTTGTATTGCTGTTTTATAACTCTGTTGTCCATGTTTGCTATTTGGAAGTACAAAAGAACATACAAAATGGATAAAAACACAGATCCCCCCTCAAAACAACAAAAAACAAAAAAACCAGCATAGGTGTAGATGATGAAAGAGGAAGGACCCTACTTCTTAAGAACAACTCAGCAGTCAATGCAAGAATAGCAGACACTGCCAAAATTGAAAACCCTAGAAGTCAATCTTTAAAACTGCAAAAATAACATCTTTTTTGTTTTTTTATTTTGATAAGAGCTATTTAAATAAGTTAGTTCTTCATTCATTCATTCTATAAATATGTTTGCTGGGAGATTTCAGGACACACAACAGAAAAAAAAAGGAGTATAAGGCACCACTAAAGAGCAGGAAAAAACCAAAGGGACTTAGGGTGCATCTACACTGTTGAAATAATGTGGTGTGACACTTTTTGAAGTGCTGTATCTCCTCCAGTCTATGGAATCCTGGAATTTGCCATTTTACAAGGTCCTTAGCCTTTTCTGCCGAAGCGTGCTAATGCCTCACAAAACTATAAGTCCCAGAGTTCTGTGGAATGGAGCCATGGCAGTTAAAGTGGCATAAACTTGCATTATTTCCACAGTGTAAATGCACACTAAGGCTACAATTGTATCCATTTTTACCTGGAAGATTATCTGGGGAGGCTGCCATTGAATTGGGCTTGATGTGTTCTTTTAAAGGATTGCCCACACTGTTTTATTGTTCATGTTAGATCAATTTCCTTTCAAACACAAGTCAGTGTATGTGCATAAAATCAATGCCCAAATGAAGTGAGAGTTGTGATTTTTTAAAACCACAATATAAAAGATTTACTTTGGAAACCACTGAAGTTGTCATGGTTTAAATCTTTCTTTGAACATGTGTATCTTAAGAGAGTGTCAGAAACCATCAAATTGCCCAATGTCTTACAGTAATCTCTTATTTATCATTAGCATGGTTGTAAATGTTAAAACTTTTCTTTTTAGATTAGAGAGATGGCATGCTGACTTGCAGGTTTCAAGATTTTGCTCTTGCCCACAACAATTTTTCATTTAACTTCCTGCAAGTTCCCCACCCCCAGCTTTACCATTTCATTTGGTACATTCCCATATGAAGCACTTAAAGGTTAGGGTCATAATTTATAATTCTGGGGCAAAGAAATAATATGGAAACCATTTCAGATTCCATACATTTTTTCTATGAGAAATTATGGGAAAGAGATGCCTCATAAATTGTTTAACAACAGGTGGCTAAAGCTGAGGTTTCCTACAATGGAAGCACTGCTTTATTTAAGATTTACGATACTTTTCAATGATACATTTGATGTGGTATATATGGTGGATTTCTGTTTATCTCATCAACTTAAAACCTCTTTGGATATGATGTTTACCATTTATGCAAGATATATTTTACAATATAAACAAACGTTTTCTGGAAGGCATGTTCATTTTTTAGCCATTTATATGTTTTTAAAATGAATTATGTGTTTTTCTTTCAAAAATGAATATTGATCTTTTGGAGTAATAAAACTTATTCTTCATCATACCAAGTAATTTAATATCTGCAGTTGGCATATTTATCAGATGCAAATTGATATAGTATAAATTAGAGTCACAGGGGATCTAGGATTGGCTCTAGTCATGGCCAGTTGCTGATTTCCATCAGCAATCACACCAAACCTCTGAATGATTTAAATCATTTTAAAACTGTTCTTTAACCAAAATGACTGGCAAAATGGTTTACAAAGATCATAATAAGACAGTGGTTGCCCGCAGACTTACAATCTATATGACATGATACAGAAGAGAAAAAAAGATGTGAAGGAAGAGAGAAATAGGAATCAATTCTTAAAGATGGCTTCATCTACATTGCAGAATTAGTGCAGCATGACACTGTTTGAACTGGCATGGTGCAATGCTGTGGATTTTTTTTTGTAGTTTTGTGAGACATATAGCCTTCTCTGTCAGAGTATTCTGATGTCACAACAAACTACAATTCCCAGAATATGATAGGATGGAGCTATGCCAGTTAAAGTGGTGCCAAAGTACATAAATTCTGCAGTGTGGCAACAGCCTTTGTAGTTCTTACCTTAACCAGCTAGGATACAAAAACAATAAAACTGTAGCATTAAATGTTTTTAAACAAGATTGCATACTAAAGACTAACTAGGACTGTTTTAAAAAGAATTTCATATTTTCCTAGGCAAGGAGAAAGCTGAGAAGAACTCATTTGGGAGGGAGCTCCATAGTCTTGGTGACACTTAGCACTAAGAAGGTCCTGTAATTGTTTCTAGGGCTTTCTTCTCAAATCTCATAAATGGATAGGCCAAAGAGCCAAACTCTGAGAGCAGGCATAGTGGCTGGGCCAGTTCATATGGAATCAAGCAGTTGTCTCTGGAACAATTTGGTCCTAGACAAAGGCAGGCAGAGACATATATGACCAACAAAGGTACCCATATGGGCAATGACTCCCAATAGAGGACCAGAGACGAATCTATGTTTATTGACAGACACACACACATGCACATATCTCCCCTTAGAGGGAAAGAATGTGACCAGGGACCCTTTCACATTACACAATTATAGACAGATAACACTATGATCCCACTTTAACTACCACTGCCACATCCTACAGAATCCTGGAATTGTCATTAAGTGAGGGAGCTCCCTAAACTGCAAATCCCAGGATTTAATCAGAGGGAACCATGGCATCTAAAGTGAAACTGTAATGCTATCACTGTGTGGTCATGCCAAACTGCACCGCAGTATGTACATCGGATTACATACTAAACATGACACTGTCCGTCTTCTGGAAGTAATGTAATAGGTTGAAAATGGCCAGAGCAATAGGTGCCAGTGGAAGGTTGATTTTTTTTGTGTGTGTGTATATGCCAACCATCATCTCCAGGGTATCCAGGGTAGCATTCTTAACACCTATACATCTCAGTCCAGGCTATTTGAAGGACCATATCTCCCTATCTAGGCTCTAACATCTTTGGGGGAGAGGTTTGATTTGAACATGTGAGAGGGCTTTCTTAGTGGGTGCTCCCAAGCTTTGAAACTCCCTCCTTAGGGAGGCTAGGATGGCTCCCTCCTCCTATTCTTACATCACCAAATGAAAATTACCCTGTTTCAACAGGCCTTTAGGAATTGATTATACGTACTTTTTAATGACAGAACGTTTAGTTGATTTTTCTCTTTTTTAAAATTCTATGGTTTAAGTGCATTTAACAATGACATCTTATAGTCTTCCCTTGATATCCATGGGGGATCCATTTCAGATCCCCCCCCAGGTAAAGAAAAACATGGGACCTTGAGTCCCATTGTCTATAATGGAGGGACAACACATGCACAGCCACTAATACAGACACATGCACACACACACCCATTGCAAACAATGAAGCTTGCTGTTAGTGAATGTTTATACCCACGCAGGGACGTAGCCAAGGGGGGGTTCTTGGGGTCTGGATCCCCCCTTCCATTAGAAAAATGAATGGTGTGTGCTGCTGCACTGACGCACCCAAGCCCCATTATAATGGTGGCACTTAGTCTGGACCCCCCCCCCCTTCCTAAAATCCTAGCTACGTCCCTGATGTCAAGCCCACTGTATATCTTTTTACTTGTTTTTACAAATGGTTTTAATTGGATTTGTGTCATTTTTCATAAGCCACCTTGAATTCTATTCTGAGGAGAAAGGCAGGATATAAATGAATGAGTGAAGAGGCAAATATAATTAAAACACTTAAATTACAAAATGAGAAGTGCAAAAACTATTTAACCAGTAAACAAATTAAGAATCACTAGCCTATGTGGTTTGTTGTTGTTGTTTAACTTTTATTTGTGTGCTGCCATTTACCATTTTCCCTTGAGCACTTTCAATAGAAATGGGTCTAAAAGAATATAAATATTGTTTAATTGTTTCCCAATAGCCCATAAACTTTTTGCTAAATATCTCTGCACTTCAGTACCATCCACAAGTGGATTGTTAGATTATTTCAAGCAATTTTCCAAAGTTGCTGGTTTACTTGACTTCCATTGTGTGTTTGTACTGTTTTATCTAGCCTTTCAATCATCTAATATTTAGGGATGGATAACAATATGTGAAACACAACACACATACACACATATGAATCACATGCCAGTTTCTCTCTCTTGTTCTTTTGACAGATTGCATGGCTCAATAAATTACTGCTGTTCATAATAATTGTAAAAGTTAAACACTATTTTGTCTAGTCAACTGTGTTTAAAATACATCATGGGGCCTCTATCATTCTGTCTTGGGTAGAAACTCAATAAATGATTGACAACTTATCATCTTTTCTCCTTCACAAGTTTCACAAGAAAGAAAGATTATGCATGCAGGCATTAACCACACATTACTTATTGAATCAAGTAGACAAATGGATGTTATTCTGAGAAAGGGAGTGCTGAGAAAAGAAAAGAAAAAGTCCCAAATCAGGTAGTCAATAACAATGGATTATTTTATTGCCTTTGGTACTTTTCTCTACTTTCCTAAATTAATGCCAATTTGCATTGTGCTGGGTATACAAAAACCTAAGCACATACTATCACAGCATTTCAAAGGATCACATAGTGACACAGTTGAGTTGGAGGAAGGTGTTGAATGGTAACCAGAAATAGAGAACAAGGAAGTCAAACCAGGAGGTGAAATTAGAAACCAGAGCTAGGAAAGACTACATATTTATTCAACAATACCCAGCATCTTCTCAGTTAGCATAACCCCACCAGCTGCTGGTGTAGATGATAGTAGACCACAAAACACATTTTATCATTTCAAGACCTGGATTGGTTGTTTAGGACACAAATGGGGAAACACATAGCCTTCAATTTACTGTTGGACTCTAGTTCCCAGCAGCCTCAAACAGCACAATTAATGGTTGGACAGGATAGGAGCCGTAATCCAACAATCTTGTGGAGGGACACAGGCTCCTCACTTCCAGGTTAGAAGAATTATATTCCCTTTTTAAAAATTCATAAGGTGCATATAAACTGTGGAAATAATGCAGTTTGGCACCACTTTAACTGCCTTGGCTCAATCCAACAGTATCCTGGAATTTTGTAGTTTTGTGATGCAACAGCAAACTTTGACAGAGGAGGCTAAAGACCTTGTAAAACTACAAATCTCGGGATTCTAGAGGATGCAGCTACAGTACTAAAGGTGTGTCAAACTGCATTATTTTTACAGTGTGTAGATGCACCCATGGAGACAATAAATAAATAAATAATAAAGATTGATTTTGTGAGTGTGTTTCTGATGTCAATTAATACTTTAAAAATTACCAGTTCCATAGTGTCCTTTGTTCTTTTTGGATATCCTTTAAGATAATAATAATAATAATAATAATAATAAGATTTATTTGTATACTGCTCTTCTAAAGAATTAATCAAAGCGGTTTACAGCAATTTGCAAACAATAACATAATACAGCATATCTCAAAAACATCATAACATCATAACATCAATGGCAATACATCTCAATACAAAGGCAACAATATAATTCTCAGTGCATATCACAAAACAGCCAATATTACATAACAACAAGATCTTGTTGTCCTTCCATAATGATGCTGCCATTTTAATTTTGCTTTGGCTGGACTGCCACCAGAGATAGAGATCCCATGTCTGTCAGTTTTAACTGAACAGACTATAGTTTTTATGCAGAGTTGTAATGGTCATAACAAACTCAAGCACATAGTTTTTTTTTAAAAAAATGTTTTTATTCAAATTTCACACTATATAACAATATATATATACTTACCAACATCACAAAACTTATACATTCCAATAGGCTAAACAATATTAAAACAAACAAACAACACAGAACATTTAATACTTACCTGCCTCTTGTCAGAAGTTTCTTCTTGTATAACACTCTGCTTTTAATTTTCTGAAAAGATCTATGCCTGACTATTCCATCTCATTCCAGATTATTCTCTTATGAATTTTTACTTTACAAAATCAAAGAAAAGAAGAAAAAAGAAAAAAGCTAATACTCAGTCATCTACCTATTATCATGTTATCCTATCAGTCCCATAGTTTTTAATAATCACCATGTGAGATGAGCCCTGCTTAGAATAAGGTCCAAATATAAACCCTTGTATGTCAAAAAATGCCTTTAGGGTCTCAGCACTGGAAGCTTTTTATATAAAAGAAACAAGAAGAAAAGAAAAATGGTGGAATACCAGGAAATGCTGGAAAATTACCAAAGAGAATTTATTATGAAAACAAAGCAAAATCTTTTGATGGACAGTTATGGTTTTCAATTATTCTCATATTTACAGTTATTTGAAGGAATCACAAAACTATGGTTTTGAACAATCTAAATCAAGTTGGAATGTCAATTATATACAAATGACGAACAAGTGATTCCTTAAATGTATAAACTTTTGTTCAAAGAAGAGAGAGGTGAAGGATTGTATGATAAAACGTGTTAAGAATTTTGGTTGCTATGTACAAATGAATAAATGGGAAAGGATGTGGTCCAAAGGATTGAAATTTGCTTTATGTTGTAATCTTAAAGAGAACTTTTAGAAAATGAGAAGGGAATAGTGAATAGTGAACAGTGAAATGTGAAGAACGAGAAATGGCTTTTAACATATGTGGTGGACTTGTGAAAAAGCTAAAATATGCTGGGTGCAAATACAGTACATACATTAATCTAGAGAATACTAAAGACTATTATAGAATTAAAATGTGAACTTTATCTTCTGAGATTTATGGATGAGCAATTAGAAAGGAATTATAGAAGAATATTTCAATGCAGTTTGCCCTTCAGATCCATGTGGGTTCCATTCTGGGACTGAGCACGGATGTGAAAACCATGAATAAATGCACCTTGCATTATTAAATGGCAGTGACGTGAAAGTGCATGCTTCAGTGTGCCCATGTTCACATCACTGCCATTGAATAATATGGGGCATGATGATTTGTGAATTTTTGAATTCATGGATCCAAAGGGCTAACTGTATATGATCATGACAGGAAGATTATTATATGCATGGAAATGAAAATCTAATGTATTACCTACGAGAGAACAATGGTTATTAAAAATGAATGAGAGGGAGAAATCTACAGTGTCTACAGTGGATCTACAATTGTCTACGTGGTTAGAGAAAAGGTGTTGGTGCCTTTTTTGAAAGACTGGAAACCCTTAATTGACTTTTTGAGAAAGAACGAAGGTGAAAAGGTGATTGGTTTTGACTATTACATTGGACCTTCCATATCCATGGGGGATTGGTTCAGGCCCCCTACATCTAGCAAGACCCACAGATGCTCAAGTCCTTTATATAAAGGGAATTTACAGTATATAAAGCTTGATCACCACCCAATCTCTTCTACTCCACCACCCCTGTGTGCACACTGATGGCAGCTGCTACCACTGTGCACATGCACAAACACTGCCCTCCCTCCCCACCATGACACTCACTTCCCTCTGCCCCATATAGACACCAAAGGTAGCCACTGCCACCACCACTGACACAAAGCAGAGAGGAAAAGAGGAAGAGAAGGATTATCAGGGGAGTCTGGGGAGAGGAGGCTGGGGCTTGCACACCTAGTAGTGGCTGCCCATCCTCCCCTCCCCTACCCCACCTCAATAACTTCTTTTCCTTCATCAGGGGAGTCCCACAGAACAGCTTCCACTATTGTCCTCTCACAAGGCCACTGGGCAGAGTGGTGGAGAGATGGGATGTCCCATAGTACTTTTTGGGGTGAGGTTTTTTTTTAATGCTGTGTTATTTTTTAATTGAATACCATATTTGAAATTTTTACTTATTGTTTTCATTGCATAGTTGGTTGAATCTGTAGATACAATGCCTGTGGATAGGGAAGGTCTACTGTAATTCAAATTAAACTTATAGATGAAGTGTACCATTTTATGTGACAATGGGGGGAGGGAGGTACAAATACAGGAGTTGCAATACAACTGCAGAAGAGGTAGTTGGAAGACATATATATTCTTGTAATATAGTTGTGGTGTAGCTATTATTTTTCATGTATATTTTTTGTATTTTGATTAATGCAGTTTAATATGTGTGCTTGTGTTTGGTGTATTGATGTGTCCTCTAGAACAATTTCAGTAGATAAGAGAAACATGTCTCTCCCGTTCCCCAATTTGTTCCCTGAATGGTCAGCAGCTGCCACTGGACATCAGACTCTGTCTGGCATATTGGTTTAATCAGGACAGTTGTAGAAGCTGCAGGCAAGCAGGCAGGTGGAACCAAGCTTGTGATCTCCCTTCTTCCACCCATTGGGACCTGGCAGCTGAGATTCATTCTCTGTCTCTCTGTGTATCAGTAAGCATTATGGAGCTATCTTCCTCTGCCATACCTAAAGCATTTATATGACAAATCAGATAGGCCTTCCATATGTTTTGGACTATAGCTGTTACTATCTAGTATGACCAGTGTTCACAAGTGGTGGATGTTGTATTCCAAAACATCTAGAAACTTCCCAGTTAGGAAAGACTGACCTATATGTTGATAGTAAAGAGTTATCCGGGAGGAGATCCCAAACAAAGCTAGTCTAATCCAGATGCTAAGAAATAATAACCAGGCAGAAGTAGGAGGAATATCTGACACTTTTCTTGTACAGTGCACCATACACAGGCGCACTATGTGCAGCTTTCAGCTTACGCTGAAGCCGCACAGAAAAGAATGAATAGTGCACACACCAGTGGTGCATGCACTCTGCCACGCTGCAAGCACAAGCCCCATTATATTCAATGGGGCTCAAGCATATGCACTTTTTGCCTTACACGGGAGGGGGGGTCCAGAATGGGTCCCCCACATAAGATAAGGGCCCACTGTATATAGCACTCTGATACAAAACATAAAGCTATCAATCTCATAAGGAATAGATAATATTTTTAAAAAAACATATGAGGCAAACATTTTAAAGAACAAAACTTCTGCTTGGTCCCAGAATATCACCATCTACCAATTAGGTTACTTCAGTGGTTGTGGGATTATACATCCAAATGGTACAGCATTTGTAAAAAAAAATGTAGGTCTCTTTGAAACTCTACAATGGGATCATACATTATGCCCCAGACTTTAACAGAAGATATTTATCTGACCCATACAAGCTGATCATTTTAATTCAAGATATTGGGGATTGAACCTGAGGCCTTTGGTATGAAAATATATCTGCTCTGTGCTCAACAAATGTATATCTACTGTATATAATTGCTTTGTAAATACAGTACAGACATATTATTACTGTTGTTGTATTCAACCAGATTCAGCAATCAGATAATGTAGCTGTGGTTTAAATAAAGAGATAATGCAGTGTGTTTGCTTTTTTATACATTTTATTCATTTTCATTGCTTATTTACAATGCTGAATGTTTTTGTGGTACAGAAATCAATTATCTGCTGAACTCTTTTTACCTCCCTGCTCACACACCCATAGTTTGGTCTAAGTTGTGCTTTCTAGAAAGTAGATTGTGCTAAATGAATTATCTAGATACATCTAAGTGTGAGGGGAGAAAATACACTGGTTTCTTTTTAGCTATAAACAAGACATTGCAAATAACAGTTATAATTGGTGATGGATTTATTGTTGTGCTTGTGAGAGAAAAGATAGATGAAAGAGCCATTTGTTTCAGCAGCAGTTTCAGTAATGAAGCTTTCAAGGAAAAAAAATTAAAGTTCTGTCAGTGTGAACTGTTGTTGCTAAAATTACTCACTCACTCCTGTAGGGCGGATGCTCAATCTTTCTGTTTTCCACTCTCTGCCAGCCACTTCACTGCTCATATGCTTGGTGACTCTATCTTTTTTTCCTACCTGCTGAAGCTCAAACTGGTATTGAATTTTAACCACTGAAACCTGCCTTGACTCATACACTGGGGAAAGGTGAGATGATGATGATGATGACGATGACGCATTACACAAATGAAAAAGAGCTGATCTTGTCAGCCCTAGCAGTGAGATGCTAGGTGCATCTACACTGTAAAAATGATGCAGTTTGATACCACGTTAGATGTTTTAGTTCTACCCTACTGTTTTACAAGTCCTTCTCTGCCAAAGAGTTCTGGTGTCTTGCAAAACTACAAATCCTGGGAGTATGTAGGAGGGGGCCATGTAAATTAAAGTGATGTCAAACTCCATTACTTCTACAGTGTAAATGCACCTGGTGTCAGGGCATCTGATGAAGTGGCAGTGTCTTTTTCACTCTGAACAAAGTGTTCAGTTTCTTTTCAGAAATGATCTTAGTTCTTGGAGCTTATCATGATTAAGTCCATGTTGAAATATAGTTGGTGTTGAAAAATTTACTAATTATTTAAGCTTTACCTACACTATGTGACCTGGACCCTTGTAACACTATACTGTTATAATAATAATAATATTAATAATAATGCTGTTGTTCACTTTAACTGCAATGGCAACATCCTATGGTATCCTGGGGTTTGTAGTTTAGGGAAGGGCACTTAAAATTCTTAGCCAAAGAGTTCTTGGGTCTCACTAAACCACAAACCCCAGGATTGCACTGGAGTAGCATCACTAGGGCTACATGATGTGATAACTCAGGGAGTCAACCTCCCCACTGACTTCCTCCCATACCATACAGAATCCTTAGTAATGGTTTTGTTCTAATGTTATTTATATATCATAACTCCTATATATCACTGAAGGTAATGGTAATTGTTGTGACATAAACAATGAGCAAAATTAAAAGTATACCTTTAAATTACCATATCATATGAACAGCCTACATGTATTTACATGCACATCGTTTCATCTGGTTAAAGTGAACATTTGGTAAGATGTGATGTTTTTAAAGAAAATTGAAAAATAATTAATTTTCAAATTTTAAATTTAATATTTTTAAAAATCTGGAACCACTCTCCTTCCACTGAGTCTTACTCCATTCACACCATCTCTTCGGCATTTTAAAGTGACTCAAGTGAATGCCACAGTCCATTACTACCCAAAAGTAGATGTTTTGGGAGCAGGGGTGTCACCTGGTATAGCCTTAGGATGTCACCTGGTAGGGCCTGACCCTCCACCCCCACCCCTACCTCCCTATTGATGCCCCTGATCCATAGGATGTTGTTATGACAGTTAAAGTGGAAAATTTGTACTATAACAGTGTAGTGTGATAAGGATCAAACTCTTTTGTTTGGGAGTTATTGTAACAGGGGAAAAAAACTTCCAAAATTCTCCCCAACCTCCCAGGTGGTTGTGTGGATGGGAGCCTTACTATTAACATCATCACAATATTTATTTCTCATATGAATGCTGAACTTCTCTGTGAGCAGATAGGGGCACATGGGTTTCTGCATATAATAAATGTTTTGTCTATTTTGGTTATCTTGGCTATAGAGCAGCGATGGTGAACCTTTTGGGGGCTCTGTGCCTTAATTAAATTTTTTCCAGCACCGGGTAGTAACCGGTGCCAGGGATGTGACTTCCACTCTCTGGAGGCAGGACTTCTGCCCTCCAGGGCAGGACTTCTCCCCCTGCCTTTTCCCCAGCCTCCTGCTGTCTCGAAACAGCTAGAAGCCAGGAAAGGTCCAGGAGAGGGGGGTGCTGGGTGCACATTGGTTATTCCTTTTCCCCCTGTCCTTCTCCCAGCCTCCAGCTATGTCTGAGAGATAGCTGGAAGCTGGGAAAGTACCCTGGGGGAGAAGGAGAAATAGGCACACTCCAGTTCTTCCTCGTCCCAAACATTTCCCTGCCACCAGCTGTCCCTCCAGAGGCAGCTAGGGACCAGGAAAGGTCCCTGGGTAGAGGGAGGTATAGGTACATGCCTGTTCCTCCTCACCTTGACCTTCCTCAACCCCAGTTGCCCCTCTGGAGGCAGATGGGGACTGGGAAAGATCCCTGGAGGGGGGAGGAGGAATAGACACACACCTGTTTCTCATTGTCACAGACCTTTCCTTGTCCCCAGCTGTCCCTCTGGAGGCAACTGGGGGCTGGCAAAGGACCTTGAGGAGGATCAATAGGTGCATGCCAGTCTCCCAGAGACAGCTGAAGACCAAGAAATGTCTGAGGGGGGGAGGACACCACAGGTTGGCATCTGTGGCTCCTTCTCACCAGCGCCCTTTCCCCAGCTTCCAGCTGTCTCAGAGAAGCAGCTGGAAGCCAGGAGAAGGCAGAGGGGAGGAGCCAGAGGCATGCACCTGTGGCTCCTTCTCCCCAGCTCCATTTTCTGGCTTTCAGCTATCTCCATGAGACAACTAACAGCCAGGAAATGGCAGAAAGGAGGAGCAATGGGTGTGTGCATGCCTGTCCCTCCTCTTCCCTGACCCATGCCGGGCAAAATGGAGTCATGTGCCACCTGTGGCATATGTGCCATAGATTCACCATCACAGCTATAGTGGAATAAACTCTCCTCTAAAAGACATGGACATAAAGAGTAATCTAGGCTTTAAGGAGAATGCCAATTCCATCCTATAGTGGGATATGTCTCATTCAGACTTTAAATTAAGCCTATGTGCACCTTCCAATGACCACTTTCAAAATTAAGCATGCAAAACACAAGATACAGGTGAAGAAAATGACATGCAATGAGAAATAAAAATATTACATTACTCAAGAAAACAGAATGTCCCAAAGGGGTGGCTTGACAGATCAGGGTTGCAGCAACAGCATGCCATGGCCCTGATTAGGCTTTTTTCCACCACAAAAAGAAGTGGCAAAATGCCACTCCTATTTGAGCTGGAAAAAAGGGCACCCTTTCCTCTGCTGCTGAAGCTTTTTGGCATTCCTGCAGTGTACGGCATCACACTGTGCCACCAGAACTCCAAAAAGCTGCCATCATTTAAAGAGCCAGGTGGCTTCACAGCAACTTCTTGCCAGTTTGAGGGCATGCGTCGTACGTATGCTACATTCCCAAGCCACTGGGAAGCCGACATATTTTGCTGATCTATTCCAGCCCTGTTTTGTCTAATTTGACCCATAGTGGGAATTACTTCTTAGTAATTATATAAAAATAAGACTATAGATAGGTTTGCAGTCATGCACAAAATAAGGTTTGTACACATGAAAACATGGGGGATTAAAAGCCATTTAATTTACCTTCTTGGGACAATCTGTTTGGTGGTGGGGAATCTCTGGTCACTGCAGCATCATTGCTTGTGTGTGTGTGTGTGTGTGTGTGTGTGTGTGTTGTGCAGTGTTGTTTTTTTTAAGTATTGCATTTCAGAAAAGTTCAGAATGTGGAAGAATTCAGCTAGACATTTAAACCATATATTATAACAGTGACAATGAAAGAGAAATACTAAAGTGTTATAAAAATAATTTCAGCATCCACCTACAGCTGCTCTGATATGAATTAAAGTATGCTGTAGCCAAGGTAGCAATCATAACATAGAAAGAATGAATTATTCCAATGTGTGGCATTTGCAGTGGATGTGAGGTGTTATCTTCCCAGGCAGAGGCCATGCAGTGTTAAAGTGTTGAGTGTGTCTATCCAGAAGTTCTCTCTTTGTTTCCAGAGTTCTTGAATTTTCGTTCCAATAAGTGGCAAATGAGATGTTTTGAACTAAAGTGCTTCACAACAGATTCTTTAATTTTTTCCCCATCAGGATTGCACATTTGTGCTTCTAAGATGTATACATGCACCACTCTTGTTTCACCTATACACATATTTTCTCTCAGTGTTATAACTTGTTTTCCATGACAAGTGTTTGTTTGTTTGTTTTGTTCTTTTGTTTTGTTGATTTGCACCCCACAAGCTTTCCCCAGCCCCATAAAACCTCAGGATTCTCCATATTTTTAGACATCCAGGAGCAGTGGCAAATTGATAGGAGCTGACTGATTAAAATAAATTAATTCATCATTATATTGTAATTTTCTTAAATGAAAAGGTACAAATTCATTATTTTTTAAAAAAGAACCTGATTGACTTAAGTTAGAATTTCAGCATGAACCTGATTCCAGAATTAAGTTATGAATTAATTATGTTTTTATATTGTGTTGTTAATTGTAGTTGTCCTCCATTGTCCATGGGGAGAGATGGGTAAGAAATAATAACAACAACAACAACAACAACAATAACAACAACAACAACAACAACAATAATACAGTGCTGAGGAGCTTGCTGGTTACGTACCCAAAGCCTACTTCTCTTGGATTCTAGGGGGAAAATGCTTCTTCGTTTTTGGTGCATCTACAGCAGCCACTTAATCCAGGGCCAGTCTGGAGCATTATACCCCAGATTGACCCTGGACAAATCATATGCCTATGGATTGGATCAAAATCAGTGTGATGCTGCATCATTTTCCACACAGGCCAACCAGGTTGACACCACATTGGCCTGCTGGCCCACCCCCCTTAGTGCCACTGCTGCAGCCTCACTGCCCAAGCCGCTCTTTGTGAGAGCCTGCCCAGTGTGCCAGCATCCCTGCTGAGGTCAGAAGAGGGAGCCCCACCATGTGATCAACAAGGAGGCAGTTGTTCTACCCCCTCCTTATATAATGTACAGACACCCATTCTGACCTCAACAGAAGCAAAGGCGCACCAGGCAAGCTTTACATTGAACTCCTGCCTCTGAGGAAGTGGCAGTGGAGGCAGCTCTCGAAACATGCCATCCTCTTTCCCTGTGGTCCTCAGTGCAGAGAAGTGGGGCTAGCATGGCTTTTGGCACATGGACAATGGATCAGGTGAATTGGACCTGATGCAGCTATCCGCATGGCAAAAGAACCTGAGATCACTCTGGAGTTTCTGGGAAACACAGCGCTTTCCCCCAACTTTGCTTAATTCAGAGCAAAGTTGGGTTAAAGGCCCAAAACTGTGGTATCTCCCTGGTAGTACCCATATATATTATGAAGACTTCCAGCCCTCATTTTGAGGCGAGTTTGCCATTTCCCCTCATTGTAGACAAGCACCAAAAATAGGTCCAGCGAGATGCATTTGGTTCAGATATTTTTTTTAAAAAAATAGTAGTCTGTTACAGGTCTTGCCCCAACCCACCTTTTTCTAAAATTAAAGATTAGATGAGAAGTGGGATTTAAAAAAAATCATGCAAGTGTTTCTTCTCACTCAAGCTGAAAACAGAACTAGAGGTGTGAGTACAATTGTAGATGGCATACTTTAGCTTCATTTTAGTAAGGCTTTTAGTGCAGGCATTTATTTTAAATTCACTTAGCAATACATTTACAACATAAATGTAATTCAATTTTTTAATTTTTGTTTTCTGATTATTAACTTGACATTTTAACCTATTTGTACTAATGTTCTTATTAGTAGGGAATAAGAAGCCCCTGGAACCCACCAAAGCACACCCCAAACCTTTCAAAGCTTGAAGTTTGAGTTTTCCACTTATTTTACAGTCACATGCATGGGGTTGAAAATGGACCCTCTACACTTACCTCTTGCCTATAATATATCCTGACCATCATAGTCCTGTCAAAGGTAATTGTCTTCCACACAGGTGATGAAAGGCTGGGATTCTCAAGAGTGTTACCTAGGACTGATGAGTAGTGATGTACACACCCACACTTATCTGGCAGAGGAACACAATTTGGTAAAGAAGCCATATCTTTCCAATCGGTACCTTCCTGTGGCTAGTCTGAGAAAAGAGAGGTGTAGGGTTGTCAGATGAAAAACTGGAGGGCACTCCTGTACCCCATACTGTATAATGGTTGTGTAGAAGAGGAAATTTGTGCAGGTGTTGTTTGTTGCCTTGTTGCATGACAACAACAACAAAAAAAACCCTGCCAAAATTCCCTTTTCTACAGTCCAAGAGCACTCTCCAGTTTTCAGTCTAACAACCCAGGGAAGAACCATTTGACCTGGGGCCTGTATGCATTGGCTCATGACCATTCACTCTGCTCCAATTATATCCCGCAATACTTGTTCACTTGCAATAGTTAATCCAGGTGAAGAATTGCATAATTACAACTGCTAATACAGAATAAAACCCTCATTTCACCTGAACATATACATTCAACTAGTGAGGAGACAAAAAGCCCCTCTCTCTTCAGCTAACAGGCTGTTTATATAGTGTTAAGGATAATTAATCCACATTAGATTATCTTGAGTTTGTGCTCACATGGCACATTTTAACTCTGGAGATCAGCATATCCTGAAAACAACAGTCTGGTAACCATTTAGTATGGATGACAGTGACTCATTGCACCATTAACATGATAGGCTCTTACTTTCCTTAAAAGCTGTACCTTTTCTCCATTGTTATCTTTTCTGTCTGGGATTTCTATTCAGAGTTCCTACTAAGCACCATTTGTCTTGTTCTTTTCAAAACCCATTTTATTTTCAAATACATTAACTTAACCCTTAAGGTCTTATTGAAATGAAACCTAAATCCACACATTCATTCAATGTTACATTTGCTTCTTTCTCCTTCCGCCCACTGGCTTTTCCTCTTCCTCCCTCTTGATTAGTTTGTAAGACATTATATATATATTGCTATATAAAATCATCCTGCTGCTATTACTACTAGCAGTCATAGAATAGTAGTAAAGGTATTAGTGGATATTTCATCCATATGTTGTGTGCTTGTATTCAGTTATAGATCTTCATTGTTAGCTGTGAAATATTTTCTTCTTATGGGATTCTCATAAAAGAAGGGAGACACACAACGTCTGGCTTTCTTGCCTATGTTCTTCATTCATCTTCTTATCTGCCCTATAGAATGACCAAAGTTAGTCCAGTTTGCGGCCTTCCTGTTTATAGAAAAGTTTGTGTGCATGTGTGTAGAAGCAATGGCTCTCAAAAACGTAAGGTAGGAAGACAGAATGGAGATGAGACAGAAGAATGCATTCTTGGCTCATGTGGGCCTTAATTCCTTCTCTCTTCAGCAACTCCAGGATGTGGGGATGGAATGCTGGAGGTGAGATGAGACTTGCCCATTGAACCTCTAGTCATTTACCAACAAAAAACATAGCAAGTAGATAAAATAACATTTATGACCAGCTTCCTGCATAGAGGCAAAAGCTCCTAAATTAGAAACATGACTCTCAGCAAAAAAAAAAAAAAGAGAGAGAGAGAGAGAGAGAGAGAGAGAGAGAGAGAAAAGGATATATACTATACTCTTTTATAAAAATAAAATATTTTGCAGCCTACTTTGCCTTCATTGGGGGTGGAATAGGTAGATTTAAATGAATGTCTGGCATCCAGAGCTTGCGTTTATTTGGCACTGATTTTCAAGGACATGATTGGTAGGGCTTCCTTGGTCCTTCAACTATATATTTTGTTGCATCTTCTTGTATTGCTAGGCAAGTAGAAGAAGACGCTGAAGTATGGTCTTGAGGTTGAGAAAAACTGCTGTATGGTAAAATAACACTCTTAACTCAAACGTTCTAAGAAACCCAATATTCAGATACAGATACATTCAGCACTTCAAAAGTCTGCTCCTCTATTATATGTCTAATATCTTGCTTTATCCCAGCAACTGAAACCCTATGTATTTTACACAAAATCCTTGGCTGTGCCTTCCACAGAAGAGAAGATGCTACTATATTACTGTTTATTGAGTTTCCTTAAAATTCTAACAGGGTAATGGTAATCATAGAATCATAGAATCGTAGAGTTGGAAGAGACCACAAGGGCGATCCAGTCCAACCCCATTCTGCCATGCAGGAAATCTAAATCAAAGCATCCCCGACAGATGTCCATCCAGCCTCTGCTTAAAGACCTCCAAAGAAGGAGACTCCACTACACTCCTAGGAAGTGTGTTCCACTGTTGAACAGCCCTTACTGTCAAGAAGTTCCTCCTAATGTTCAGGTGGAATCTCTTTTCCTGGAGCTTGCATCCATTGCTCTGGCTCCTGTTCTCTGGAGCTGCAGAAAACAAGCTTGCTCCCTCCTCAATATGACATCCCTTCAAATATTTAAACAGGGCTATCATATCACCTCTTAATCTTCTCTTCTCCAGGCTAAGCAACCCCAGCTCCCTAAGTCGTTCCTCATAGGGCATGGTTTCCAGACCCTTCACCATTTTAGTCACCCTCCAGTTTCTCAATGTCCTTTTTGAACTGTGGTGCCCAGAACTGGACACAATATTCCAGGTGGTAATGATTGAATTATAATTGAATCAGAACTTAAGCCAAAATTGATGCTGAATACAATAGGCCCTCTGTACACGTGGATTATTTATCCACAGATTCAACCATCCACTGCTTGAAAATATTTTTTAAAAAAAGAAAAGAATTGATTTTTCCATTTTATATAAGGAACACCATTTTATACACCACTGCATTTAAAGAGACTTGAGTATCTACCGATTTTGGTATGCATAGGAGGTCCTGGAACCAAACAACAGCAGATACAAAGGGCCCACTGTACTGTGTCCAAATTTAACTCCAAATCTTTATCCCCCCCCTTTTCCCCCCAAGTCAGCTGTTTATGATACACAGAATGTTCCAAAATATTCCGTTGTAAGCAAGCCATGGTGCCTTCACAGCGACTGCCAAGTTCAGTATGTTCTGTTTGGTGAACATTCATTTCTTCTTTATTATTTATTAACCCAACAGCTCCTTGAACATGAAAATTTGATAGCCTAGTAAAATGTAGATGAGTAAACAATGAATAATAATTTTTGGTATTACAATATGCTCCATCTGATTTGGAGATGAAAATAAGTCTATACTGGTCCATTTCATATGTGTGATTCTGTAAAATGTTTGATCCAATGCTATGAAACTTGGCTTCTTGTCAATGGATAAGATGTATTTTAACAGCAAGTTTCCAATGATGGCTGGATTAGTGAATTATGTTGGTTTAAGCTGTATTCACACCATCACAATTCATATTTTTGATTGTTGTGGAGGTCAGAACTCTGTTCTGTGGAGTTATCACCCTCCCACCCCCATCCCCCAGTTCCTCTTGTAAGATGTGGTCATTTCCCCCTCAGTCTGGCCATTTGTGTGTTGTCTGAAAGTGAGAAGATGAGTCAGAATGTGTTCAGCTGTTTTCCTGTAGTTAGAAATGATGCAACAATGTTATGTGCAGAAACCTCCTGAGGACTTTCATAAACCATGCCTCAGAGATAACACCACCGAGCCAATATCTGGTCTTATCCTTGAGCCAATGCAGAACTCAGTTGACAAGCCCACCTGTGAGATCAACAACCACTAATAGAAGCTCCAGTCTTTTACCATCGCCCCACCCCATAGTGCTCTAGAAGTCCCCATCCAGGGCATTGTGAGGAGGAAATGACCACATCCCCAAGCCACTGTCCAACCAACATAACTTTCTGAGCTCCTCACAAATCCTAGAATGAGCCAAATTATAAAAGGAGACCACTGGGTCACTACTACTATAATCAAGATCCTGTACCAAACCGGTGAAGTGCAATGCTCCGCCCACTCAGTTCTATGCCCCTCTTCCCATCTGGCAACTGTCAAGGAGAGGCTACAGCTGGGGAGTAGGGAGACAATTCCAAAGAGGAACATGTGGCTAATCTTAGCGTGCATCTGCACTGGAGAAATAATGCAGTTTGACACCAGTTTAGCTGCCATAGCTCCATCCTACAGATTCCTGGAGTCTGTAGTTTTGTGAGACACTGGTATTCTTTGGCACAGAAGGCTAAAGACCTTGGGAAACTACAAATCCCAGAATTCCATAGGATTGCACGACAGCTCTTAAAGTGGTGCCAAACTGCATTATTTCTACAGTATAGCTGTAGGGGAAGAAAGAAATGAGGATGCACTTCTAGATGGAGTACACTGTCCTTCTCCTTGGAACCAAAATGAGCTACTTCTTCCTTTGAGTCTCCTTTGCTTCCCAACAGTAAGGGGCCATTCAGACTACCTTTTATCCCAGTTCAGAAACTGGATTAGCTTTCTCTCTCTCTCTCTCTCTCTCTCTCTCTCTGAGGTGAGGTATTGTTGTTGTTGTTGTTGTTGTTGTTGTTGTTGTTGTTGTTGTGATGGAAAGAGGATGGCCTGGGGAGGGAGGCAAGGGCTGCAGAGGTGGCATTGGGCTTGAAGGGAACGGTAGGGAAGAGGTTCCAAAGAGGAGGAAATGCTGGGCTGGAAACGAAGAGGAAGCTAGAGGTTGGCATTCAGAGGGAGGGCTGTGGAAACCCATGACTTTGGGGGAGTCCCATTCTCTCAGCCTCAGGGCAAAGGCAATGGCAAATCTCCTCAGAACCAATCTTGCCAAGAAAACCTCAGGATGGGGTCGTTTTAGGGTTGCCATAATCTGTAATGACCCAAATACACACAACACACACACACACACCTGGAGGTTTTTAAATTTGACAAGTTGACAGAACATGCACACCCTGCTGCCAGATTTTTTTTAAAAAGGAGGGGGGAAGCACCCATTCGGTTGGTCAATGGCTGCAGGATATGTCACCTTTGATGAAAGCGGAAGTGAATTTGATTGACAACAAAGGAGGCTCCATTTTAAAGTGGTACTACAAATGTGAACTTCAGAGGGGCAAATTGCCCCGATTGAGGTAAAGGGTTGTGGGCACTTCTTTCTGAGCAGATTCAATATGGGGGCAACCGGATCTGCCCAGTTCTATCCAGGGCAAATGAGCGAGTGGGAATGGGTCCGTAGTTCCTGCAGTGGAGGTCAGTAGCTGCTAGTAGGTAGGTTTTGGACAGAAGACAGAGGGCTAGAGCATAGTCCCCTGTGTTCCATCCAAAAAGAGACAAAGGCTCATGGAATCCACACTTAGGTGTACACACATCACCAACAGAACACCTGTCCATATTTCTCTAAACACACCTTCAAACTACTTTCCCATATTCAGGGGAGACACTTGTCTGAAACAGAAATAGATGACCAGTCAGGACAAGAAAGGAAGGGAGAGAGAGCGCAAGGGCTATGAGAAGTGAAGTGGCAGTAAACTAAAGAAACTGTTCTGTGCTGTTTCAGCTTCCAAAGCAGGAGTAGTTAAAGTAATGGTGGAGAAAAAAGAGCATCCATCAGCAAAGTTCAAAAGGCTATTCAGGCAGCTGCTTTCATTTTCACTGGTGAAGATCACATTTGGGAATTTTGCTGATAAATCTCTCTTGGTAGATGGTGCACTGAGTTCATGAAACCTAATGCATTTATAGTCTTTCGCAACAATACTATAGATCTGAATGATTCTGGAATGATTTTTTTTATCTGCTGTCATTTTTTTTGCCTAGCAAAAGGTGTGGGTATGGGCTCTTGGTGGGTAAGAACATTAGAAATCTCTGGGCTCTCCATAGCCAATCAGTAATTAAATCCATGTTGCTTTGACTGAAATATGAAGCTGACAGAGATTAGGTCTGTACAATTCCAGGCAGTCCAATGGCATACCATAGCAGGCGGAGATACTTGCATGTAAATTTAAATAGAGAAACTGTGCTGAGAAACATCAAATGTGTTTTGCCTGAGTTTTCTAGATCTTGCTAGCCATTCTTTCTAGACAAAATAGGGATCTTTCCAATCAAGGTGGTTATGGAAAAATACAAAATGGAGGCACATTTGTTCCTTTCGCATCATAGCACTTTGCTAAGGCTCTCTTCCTGTCACACTCTGGAGCTAACCTAGTACAGTAATACATTATTGTTTATTAGGCCATGAAAGAGTATTTCCCAGATGTTCTGTTTCCCGGAGTTTAGAATGTAAAATAATCAGTTACAATTATATTCCAAGGCCTCCAAAATAGTTATTATCATAGTTTGTAGTAGGAGGCTCTGCCAATGAAAGTAGATTGCACTTGTAATGCAGCTTAACTAAGGGCCTTTTCACATTACATAATCATGGCACTAAGATTACATTTTTAACAGCCTTGGCTGCATCTTATGGAGTCCTGGGATATCGTAGTTTGGTAGGTAGAGCTCTCTCCCTGAGAAATCAAAATACCCTTCTCAAATTCCAAATCCCAGAATTACATAGGATGTTGCTATGGCAGTTACAGTGGAATCATAGGGCTATAATTCTGTAGTGTGGAAGTCTTAGGTCAAAGGCCGGCTTCCTGTGTTTATTTGTTATCTTGATAATGTGCAATTGCTTCTCTGAGAGCTCATCCCTGTTTGACACTAGGAGGCAGCATGAAACCTTTCTATTCTCATAGATATTTAGAGATTGAGGCTGCAGACTTTATTGGTAGTAAGTCCCAATGAATTCGGGGGGGGGGGGATTCCTACATAAGCATACAGGATTGGGCTTGTCATTAGTAAATGAAAATAAACTTCCTTTTAAAAGGTATTTGTATGGTGAAGAGATTAAAGCCTAATTTTACACGATGTGTGCCTTTTGTGCATCAGATTTGAATGAAAGAACAAAATACAGTTTTAAACCCACTTGAATCTGTTTTCATTGGCTTTTTGAATACCTCAAAATTAAGATTCTTCAATATACCACCCTTACTATATAGCACAAATGTTTGAAAGAAAAATGATTCAAAAAATGGCTGCACAGTCAAATATAAAGCAAACTCATTGAGATGAGAGACAATATAGTATAAAGCAAAAATGGTTATAAAAACAATAATATAAAATATGAGGTAGCTGTAATAGTAACAGTTGCAGAACAACCACTTAAGCTGCTACAAGGTGGCTATCAAATAATGCAATGGCACTGAAGTGTGGATAACAAACAGAATATAATAAGCAAATAATTTAAACCTTTGCTATAGACCCGCCCCCCGCCCCCCGCCTTCCTAACAGTAAGAGCAAAAGCTTTGGATGAAAAACTTATTAAATTGCCAAAGATTAAATGGTAGTATGGGTCCCAGGGAAAAAAATGACAGTGAGATACAGCAAGGGAGGTTATATCTATGGATATAAAATGATTACATATTGTTAGACAAATGCTGTCTACAATATGATGCTGTATTTACTTCTGCATCCTATCACAGCCCAGCATGGCCACCCTCTGAAGTAAGCCTAGAGCAGTGATGGTGAACCTTTTAGAGGCCGAGTGCCCAAATTGCAACCCAAAACCCACTTATTTATTGCAAAGTGCCATGTCCCTCTGGCTTTCTAGTAACAAACTGCCAAACTTTGTGATGGGACGATGGCACATGTGCCCACAGAGAGGGCTCTGAGTGCCACCTCTGGCACGCGTGCCATAGGTTTGCCATCACTGGCCTAGAGGAATGCCTTCCTCTACATGAGCTGCAGGGAATGTGGTGACACTGAAAGTGGGGTAGGGAAGAAGTATCATTTGTGAACACAGTGCATATTAACAATGGAAGAAAATGAAAGATGTAGTTATCAAAGTATTACTATTATTTTATTATTTTCTTTTCTTATAGTCTGCCTTTTCCCCAACGTAGGGACTCAACGTGGCATATAGCAGATTTAAAAAATACAATCTAAAAAACGTACAACATTAAAATGTATAAATATAAAATTTAAAAAAACAATTAAACCATTTAAAAAGTTAAAACAGTTATGAGTTAAATCGAATGTTATAATATAAACCTTAAACTTTAAATAACACAACATTCCCAGACTGTATCAATTTGCAAAGGGCTGCCAATACAAGTATCATTGATGCATTTGAATATGTAAGCATTGCAGTGCCATTACTCTTGATGTTAATGCTATAACAATGATATGTTAACCATTGGGATTTTCTCTTAGGCCTTTATCACACAAAGCTGCCAAAGTGGAATTATGGCTGGATAGTAGCATCTGTGGGTGTATCTTATAACACAGTGATGGTGAACCTATGGCACACGTGCCAGAGGTGGCACTCAGAGCCCTCTCTGTTGGCACACATGCTATCGCTCTAGCACAGAGTTTGCCAGAGTTTATTACTAGAAAGCCAGAGGGGCATGGCACTTTGCAATAAATAATTGGGGTCTGGGTTGCAGTTTGGGCACTCGGTCTGTAAAAGGTTCACCATCACTGTTCTAACACAATGCCATATCTGTCCTGTATTTGCTTCATCTTCCATCAGTTCCTGGAGTGCTCCTTTTAATTGATGGGAAAACTCTGTCAATGCCTCTCAGTTACACTGCTTTTCCACTATTGATTCAGGTGTGTTAGGTTCCTCCTGCTGCAGTTCTGATATGTAGGCAGTCCCATAGTGCATGTGGGTGGGATTATGTTCTTCGCCTTCTCTCCTCTCTTCTCCTTGCTGTTCCCAAGCAGGTTTTGTTTTTTTCGTTTTTCAATTTATTTTCTTTTAAAAACTTAATCAACTGCAGTAACGGTGCAATTGAAAATAAATAATAATAGTAAAAATATGGACCAAAAGTCTTGCTGGGAAGGGCATAGGTTATGAAGGCTGGCATGCAGAAGGCAGAGCCTTGGACTACAGCAGCACCATGGCACTTTTGAAGATCTATGTGAAAATGACTGTTGCCAGACTGGTTTGTTTGCATTTCCTACACTAGTGATTGTGGCATATTAGCTGTCTGATGTGATAATCTGCAATCAACAGAGGTGTATAGAGGTTTGTTTCCCCTCATAAAGTAAGATGCATGCAGTATCATCCCTGTCTACTCAAACGTGACTCTCCTTGCCTTCAGTGGACATTAGTTTGAAGTAAATGCATAACAATATGCTCACATGGGCACATTTGAGACTGATCAAAAAGCTCCCCTACTTTATCAAATTGAGGGCATGTCTAAACCAACATGGACCTTGGCGGTTTTGACTAGAATTTCTTCTTTATAAACTTAATGGGCTTCTCTCCTTGTCGCTGGGAGTGTGGCTGTCAGCATGAATCAGCTGCTGTTCTGGATGATGTAGCCATTCTTGATGCCGCTGCCAGAAACAGGTTGTTGTTGTTTTCTGAAAGCAAATCCAGGGCCATAGCATTTGACAAAACTCTTAGGACAGGCTAAGCTTTTAAGGTAAAAAAGACCACAGAAAATAGCACTGGAAATATATGCTGCTACCTTAAAGGCATTTCTCGAACACAGATTTCCTTCTGCGGTTGAAATACAACAACAAACATGCCCTTTAACATTTCCAAGATCAGAAGAAAGGAAAGAGAAGATCATATTAGACATTTAGTAAGCTCTTTCTCCATCCACTGAATTTCTATGACTGAATTTCCCCACTGCTATTGTGTGTGTGGTGAGTGCTTGCTAACAGTTTGTATAAGACAGGAAACTTTTAAAAGGTTTGAGTAATGAGGTATGAAATTACAGATAAGGGGGGAAGTAACCTTCAGTAAACAAAAGTATTTCCCCACCCAGCACAAGTGTAGCTGCGTGTTGCAAGTAAGTTCAGACATCACAAAATCATCCTAAATTGGTTTGCAGCTTGCAAAATGAAAATTGCTCAGGGCTTTTTCTTGGTTCATTTGAAGGTGTTTGGTACTAAAATACAGAACAATCGTTTAATTATCTGAAAAGCCTGTAGTCATATTTCTGACAACGTAGCCTCCAAACTCCCCTCATGACTCCCCTCATACATTGCCCTGGTGGCGCAGTGGTTAAATGCCTGTACTGCAGCCATTCACTCAAAACCACAAGGTTGCCAGTTCAAGACCAGCAAAAGGGCCCAAGCTCGACTCAGGCTTGCATCCTTCCGAGGAGGGAGCTAAAATGAGTACCCAGACTGTTGGGGGCAAATTAGCTTACTTGCTAATTAGCTTACTTGCTGTTCACCGCTATGATCTTTGGAATAGCGGTATATAAATAAAACATATTATTATTATTATTATTATTATTATTATTATTATTATTGAATCAGTGCACAGAGGAAGGAATGTGGCTGAAGAGGCTAGGCCCAATACCACTATTGCTGAGTACTATCACCATACTCCCAATTCCTTCCAATTCCACTTTTTTTGTCATTCCACTTTTTCGACTGCTTTTAAAATCCCTCCAGTTTCTCCTTCCCTCTCCCACTCTTCAGTTTACTTCAGTTGGTGCAAATTTATTCAAAGATAAATTTGAATTCAACTCCATTAGCAACTGGGAGAGGAGAAGCAGAATCTGCTTCTTCCCAGTAGGCTGAGAAAAAAAAGCAAACTGTTGCAGCCTCTCTTAGCTTGCGTGTTTTTCCTCATTAATAACTTTCACCATCTTGACCACACTCTGATGTTACTTGATCACACATGTTTCTGCTTTCATCTGTGAAATGATGGGGGGGGGAGGGTAGACCTGTTCCCCCTTCATCTCCAACATACTCAGATCCTGCCAGATTAGCCAGAGTCCATCATGTGGTGGAGCTCTCCATGTCTAGAGAGAATCTTGTGGAGAGCATGTAATGACAGGCATCAAATGGACCTTCACTGGGAGAGTACAATGGTGGTGGTAGTGTGGCAAGTCTATACTACAGCCAGTGTACTCCTTCATCATTAGGAAGGGGTTGTGTGTACACCTTTCCCTTTTAGATGATTTACAATTAGAGAAATTTCTGGAGATTAAAATAGCCAAGATTTTTATTATTATTGTATTGTATTTTTAGACTGCCCAATAACACAGATTATCTAGGTAATTTTTAAATAAATCAATGGCACAGGATAAAATAATGTTAATTCAAGGATCAGAAGCACCATATCCCTGATTTGGGAACAGTTTATATGGCTTTTTCAGATGTATCTGGTTGACCACAATGTGAAACAGGATGATGGATTAGATAGGCCTTTGTCTTCATCATCCAGGGCTCTTCTTGTGTCCTCTGCACTCAAGTTGCTCAACTACTGGAACTGGTTTGCAGCATTCTTTTCTGCAATGTCATAAAAACATAGGAAAGTTTCTGACCTCTTGAGAGACATGTGAGTCCTGTGATGGGACAAGCAACATTGAGGCAATCATATCCTAATGCCCAAGTACCTGACAGCAGCATTTTTTTGTGTATAAAGGAGAAATAAGCAGGAGGAGAGTAATGACTGAAAGCTGGAATATTGCATTAACTATTGGTTCACCATTAGGTTCAAATGAAAAAAAGAAATCTCAAACAGCATTGCATTCATTTAAGCTTTGGATCTTTAGCAGATGCAGTCAAAAACAGAAATCTGAGTTAAATAAATGAATAACAAGACAGAGTGCAAGATTTTTAAAAAAATTAAATGAAAGTTTTTAAAAAAACATCCTCCACATTAAGGATGTGGACACACAACAACTTGCACACACAGTAATTTGCTCTTTCTTGCAATGTTCTCGGCCTGAATTTTTCTTTCCTGAAAACAGTTCCATATGTGAAAAGTCGCATTCAGGTAAACTGAAATGTTTGGTAGTGTAGTTGCTCAGTTGTTGTTGCTACAAATGTTAGAATTGAATCATAAAATCATAGAGGTGGAAGAGTCCACAAGGGCCATCCAGTCAAACCTCTGCCATGAAGGAACTCTCAATCAAAGCTTTTAAGTTGTGTTTTTGATCAGGGTGTGCGGCTGTTTCCTCAAGGTATTTCCTATGTAGATTGAACTTTATGGTGTTATTGTCTCTTTAAATCTACTACATAAAAGAAGTGCACCAGAACTATTGGGGGGGATTCTTTTTTTATCTTCTTGCTCAATCCAGTATGTCATGGTGACTCTATGGTCTATAAAAGATGGAATTTTACACAGAAATCATTCTTCTTGAGTTGCAGGCAGCATATTTAATTCTGGGCACAAAATCATGGGGATAGTATCATTCATCAACAAGTCAGGCACACAGTGTGGCATTATCTGTTGCCATGGATTCTGTACTGAACAGTCTGTAATTGCCAAAATAATGTACATGGTGCTGTGCAGTCAAATCACTCCATATTGTTGTTTGACTATTATGCAAGTTGCGGTTTGGGCCATTACTACAAACAACAGAGTGGCTAGGGGTTCAAAGTTTTCAGTGGGCATGGTTGTGTTGCAATCCATGAAAAGAAAATTTCACATGGGGTGGGGTGTCTGGAATCCCTTGGAAATTTACTGCTAATGAACAACAAGTTAAAATAGGAAATGAACAAGGTTAACATTCTGGTGATTAAACTTCCACAAAGCATTTGACATTTTCTAGTAAATTAATCTGCAAATTACATATCTCTCTGTGGAATTAATGCTATGACTCATTACATGGAAGTTCATGTAAAAAACAAGGAAGCAGTCAGTCCTGTCTATGGAAAAAGCAATCAAATGAATTAAATTGAAGATGACTCATGAACAACAGCTGACTTTTCCAACAGTGCCCTTGTCTGGCAGACACACAGCTACCTGTTGTTTCAAATATCTAATTGCTGCCCCTGTATCAAGTGTCCCCCCCCCCCGCATCAATTCCTTTATTATATGGAGAATTTTGGGGGTGAGGGGGTCAGGTAGGAAGACATTTATTGATGGATAGCAAGATGTCTTTTTAGATTGTAAGCCTGAGGGCAGGGAACCGTCTAATTAAAAAGATTGTATGTACAGCGCTGTGTAAATTTACAGCGCTTCATAAATAAAGCTTAATAATAATAATAATAATAATAATAATAATAATAATGCAACAACAGCATTTTGAGATATTCCACAGAATTTTAAAACTTTTTATGTTCACATCAGTATACCATTATTTTCAGTGTGTAGATGTTTCTTAATGGACTAAATCAGTCAAAGCTGTATTAAACATTCTAATATCAAAACTATTGAAAGGAAAGTTTGCAGGACAGTTGGAAAAGAACTGTGCATTCACAGCACTTATTCAAGAGTGTATATATAAGACGTTTGTTTTAAGAAACAGAGACCCACCATTGCCTCTCCATCCCAATATGCACTGCTCAGTGTAATCTGAAGCTGTGGATTTACCACTGATTTAGCCACTGAGCTCATCCTAAGAAAGGTAGTGTCTGATTATTGAATTTGTTTTGTTGTTGTCGTTGTTGTTTTCTCATGGACCCATGTAGCTATTTTTTTTGGGGGGGGGGGGTTATATAAAAACAAGAAAGATTCATATGACATCTCAAAAAAGGAATACATATGTGATTGGAATGACATGAGTGTAGAGAGTTAGAGAAAGAAAAGGAAAGGCAGCTGGGGTATATAATAAGCAACTTTAAGAAAGAGGCAGGTTCTAGAAATACCAGGTATAATATAAGGCTGCAACACTACTTATATGGTACAGATTGAGTCTCCTTTATTTGGAATTCCAAAATCTGAACTACTCCAAAAACCCCAACTTCTTTCATGTGTGGCTAGGATAGTGACACCTTTGTTTTTTGATAGTTCAGTGTATGCAAACATAGTTTCATGCACAAAATAGTTAAATCATATTTGGGTTAGATGTATAAGGCATATATGAAACGTAAATTAATTTTATGTTTAGACTTGGGTCCCTTCTTCAAGATATCTAATGATATACATATATGCAGATACAGGTATTCTGAAATCCAAAAAATAAAAAATAAAATAAAAAACCAAAATATTTTTGGTCCCCAGCATTTTGGATAAGGGAGGCTCAGCCTATAGAAAGTACGAACGAACTTTATGAGACTTAAGCCCTATTTGGCATTTCAGGATGCATAGTCCAGATTACTCAGGGAGGGAAAGAAGGGTCATATTCCCTGTCCTTCTCCCTTCTATTGTATCTTTGTTGGCCCTGGGGAGTGAGATTAGGTAGTGTCTCAACTGTAGAGCCTTCCTGAAGCATTTGGGCTTCTTGCACAATTTAAAACCTCTGATGGAGAAGACAGAGCCAGCAAGAGCAGCTGTTCTCTCCCCTCACACAGTTTGCACTGCATTTGCCTGAGTACTTAAGTATGGCTTTTCTTCTCCTTGCAGTTGACAGTCCTGTAAAATAAACAGCCATTTGAAATACTGAAATGTTATTTAAGGAGGGGGAAGAAGCTCCCAGATTGTCCTTTAGTCCCTTTTAGTTCCTTCCACAGACAGAGGAGCAGTGATGGATGTATTGATGGGAAGAAGAGGCAGTTTGGCCAAATTATTTTTAGGTAGGTAGGTGGATAGGAAGATAGATGGAGTTGCTTTTGCAACAAAATCAAAAATTGTCTTACACTTCTTGTCCTTTTCCAGCCAGTCTTCATATTCTGTTTTTATTCTCTAGTCTGTCAGCTCTCTTGTATATCACATGTGCAACAGGAGCTAAGATGACATTTGCAAGTCTAAAGGCTGCTTTCTTGATTCTCTGTTGCATTCTTTTTCTTTCACCTGGATACATCTGCACTGGGTGTTGAAGCTTATTCAGTGCATTTCATATCCAAAAGCCATACATTGCTCAGCATCATCAGTGGCATAGCCATAGAGCTGCTTCTGCATTCTGATTGTACATTTGTGAGGAGCTTCTCTCTCTCGCTCGCACTCTCCCCTCCCTTTCCCCTAGTTTAATGCCACAACAATAAACCAGGAAACCACCAAATTCTCATACCCATTTAAAAGCTGTCTGGATTAAAACCTGTTATAAGTCTGAATAAGAGGAGACCCACTAGATCAACCTGTAGGTTAACATTTATGTAAGTTCCATTGATTCAGAGGATCTGCTCTAGTTGTGCCAGCCAATAGGAATCAAACTTTTGACAGCATAACAAGGATAAAATTAAAACAACGAAGTGGATTGGGGCACATCAAAGGTGTATTACATGAATGTATTTAATTATTATGGCTTAAAACACACTTTAGTTTATTATGTATAGTGCATTAGTGCATACACTACTAGCAGAAAGCATCACAGGCTTGGAACAACTACTAAGGAAGATCAAAGAAGAAAGTGTAAAGGCAGGCTTGTTGAGGAACATAAAGAAAACAAAAGTACTGACCATGGAAGATTTACCCAAATTCAACCAAGACAATGAGGAAATCAAAATAGCAAAAGAGGTATCTTGGGTCAAATATTGATCAGAATGAGGACTGAAGTCAAGAGATCAAAAGAATGCTCAGAATGTGGATGGCAGCTATGAAAGAACTAGTAAAAATCCTAAAATGTAAACATATGCAATTGAGCAAATGTAAACATATGCAAATGAAAGTTAGAATCATACAAGCCATTGTATTCCCCATTACCATATGTGGATTTGAGCTGAATGGTGACAAAAGCAGATAAGAGGATAATTAATTCGTTTGAACTGTGGTGCTGGAGAAGAGTGCTGAGTATACCGTGAACAAAAAGACAAATAAATGAGTCCTTGAATAGATCAAGCCTGAAATCTCCCTGGAGGCCAAGATGATAAAGTTGAGGTTGTCATTCTTTCGTCACATCATGAGAATGTATGACCTATTGGAAAAGATAATAATGCTAGGAAGGGTGGAGGGATGAAGAAAGAGAGGGATATCACATGTTACATGGATGAACTCTATTAAGGAGGTCATGGGTATGAATTTACAGGACTTAAGCAGAGCAGCCCAAGATAGGGAGTCTTGGAAATGTCTAACCCACAGAGTCACCATGAGTTGGGATCAACTTGAAGGCAGTTAACAACAACAATCACATTTTAGTTCTGGGCTCAATGTTGCTCAATGTCTTTATAAAATGGCTTGAGGGAATGTGGGTTGGTCATCAGATCTACAGATCACACCAAACTGGGTGGGACAACTAGTACCTTAGAAGAATGGTTCCAAAATTTGGTCCTCCAGATATTTTGGACTTCAGCTCCCAGAATTCCCGACTGTTGACCAAGCTGTGTGGGCTTCTGAGAGTTGAAGCACAAAACACCCAGAACACCAAGGTTTGGGAACCACTGCCTTAGAAGACAGAAGTATGATTAAGTTTGAGTTTGACTGAATGAAAGACTAGACTTCAACTAACAGGATTAAATTCTACAGAGATAAATATAAAGTTGTAGTAGGGGCATGAATATGGCTTCCTTAGAGGTGATTCTAAGGTCCCCCAAGATTCCTTGTTATTGCTGTAAAGCTGCTGCTACTTTATCATTTAAACAAAAGTTTAATCAGTAAAAAGAAAAAAATCAATCAGCATGCATAGGGAATGATAATCTTTGATTATGTAGTGTGACAGGATTCTTTTTTCAGAGTTCCACTAAAAAATAAAAAAGCCTCTTGTTTGAGACATATCAGCATAATAATTGCAGCCCACAAGGATTGTCACCTTCCAAACTAGTGCTACTGAGAGTACACAGATGGAACAGACATGCCGTCTTGATGGTGATGATAGCAGATGTCAACAAGATAACAGTCTGAAAAGCAAACTGCAGCAGTGGCTTTTTGCCAGTTATTTGTTTAAGAGACAAGGGTGGGGAGACATTGAGTAGATAATTCAAATTAGCACTGATGTCTGGTAAGAGCTACAGAAGGCCTATGTGGTGATGGATTTGTGGGGAAGTGCATAGTTGATTCTCCAGAACGGAAGGTTGTTCCTCCCTACCATTGTGTCACTGTTGCCATATGCCATTGACACAATTAGACCAAAAACTGTAATAGGGTGCTAGTCACAACCCACAGCAATTAAGACTGTCTAACAATTGAATTTCATTTATATGCTCCTTATTTTTTTTCTCACAGCTTCCCCAGTGCAACTGTATGAATACTATCACTAGGCTTTAACATTTGCTTCCAGACTAACACATAAACATGTTTACTTTGAAGTCCTAAGTGATTTAGGTCAACTGCTTAGGAAGAAGTCTTGTCGAATAAACAACTTTCTGATTTCATTATCAGTTTATCACCCTAAAGGTGAATAGGTCCAGCTTCAAAGGTGTTTCACCAGTCCATCTAAGTGTGTTAGGGGAGAATAGTTCACACAGCTCAAAGCCATATCCCTGGTCCTCCATGCCCACCCTCATGTTCCCTACACATATATGTAGAGATTGAGAATTGGTATCTTGCCTACACACATGGGAGCCAGAAACCTGTATGGTCTTCACATATGCATAACCACTGTAATTGTAGTACTAGATAGTGAATTTTGGCTCATCTCCCACAATCTACACTTTTTTGATTGGGGGGAGAGGTCTCACCATTTAGTTGGTTTTAAAATGTACCTGTTTTTCTCTCTTCCTCCCATTTTCTTCTCACCTTGCTTCAGCTGCTGCAACTTGAATTCAAAGTGCAAAAGTAGTTTGCACTCAGTTAACTCAGTAGGATAGAGAAGAGAGGAGGGAGTGTAGTCTTGCCCTTCCAAGTATACTGATGCCAAAGCAACTACCGCAGCCTCTCCTAGCTTGTACTGTATATTCTTCCTCATGAATGACTTTTGTCATCATGACCACACTCTGGTGTTGTTTGGCCACATGTGTCCCATTTTTCATCTGTGAAATGTTGGAGGGTATGTGATTCTGGAAATCCAAAATATAATGCACATGTTACAGAGTAAAAGGGATAAAGAAGTAGACACTAATAGCTATTTTTAAAACAAGACATAGTGAGAGGAACATGACATAGCATGACATCTAATAAGACTGTTGCAGATAGAGCATTTTCCCTTCTTTATTGAAAAGGCAGGAAAACCTAATGTCAAGGACAACTAGCTGAGCTATTCCTCTGGCACAATTCAGCTCAGCTCTGTATCTTATCAATTAACCTGTTCCACTTGCAGGGAGTGATAGGCAAACAGGTTCCCAGCTGAAGGTGCTTGCAGTGTCATTGCTGTTGTTATCATTTCTTTATTATTTTTGCCGTCCTTGAACTCCCTGATGCTAAGAGCTCTCAAACAATGAAACTGGCTGTCTTGAGACTTTATTACACAAGGGGAGCAAAGTGGCATTTCAACAGGATAAAAGCATCTTTGGCTGGTGCTTATCACACGATGTCATGTTCTTCCTGCTGCTGCTTTGCATTCCATCCATTTCTGGAGCACTCCTTTTCCTTGATGGGTAAAATCAATCAATGACTCCCAGTCGTGCTGCTTTTCCATTAAGGATTTTGTTTGTTTGTTGTTTGTTTTGTTTTATTTATATACCGCTATTCCATAGATCATAGCGGTGAACAGCAAGTAAGCTAATTAGCAAGTAAGCTAATTTGTCCCCAACAGTCTGGGTACTCATTTTAGCGACCTCGGAAGGATGCAAGCCTGAGTCGAGCTTGGGCCCTTTTGCTGGTCTTGAACTCGCAACCTTGTGGTTTCGAGTGAATGGCTGCAGTACAGGCATTTACCCACTGCGCCACCAGGGCTCCTTCATGTGATATGTCCCTTCTGCCATAGTGTCACCTTTCAGGCAGTCACGGGTGTGAGTGGGTGTGATTCTGCTCCTCACTCTGTCTCTCTCATGCACCTCATTATTTCCAAGGATGGTGTTTTCCTTTTCCTTTCCAATTTTTTGTTTTATTTCATTGCATTGCGATAATTGTGTAATTGTGATAAAAATAAAAATAATAAAACCCAAGGCAGGCTGGATAGGGCAGGAAGCCAATGTTATGGAGACCATGAGGAAAAGAAAGAGCAGGACCATAGATTGCCAAATCAACACTTTAGTGCTATTGCAGAGATGTGTGACAAAGAATGTTCCTAAATTTGTATATTTCCATTTCCTTAAACTAATGTGACTGCAGTGAGAAAACAGGCTGGTGTGATGAAGTCTTTGGCGTGTTGTGGGCACATCTTTGTTGGACTTTTTCTTCCCAACAAAGGTTGGATGGTAACCTGTGGCATCACTAGTGTTGGTATCACACAGTGTGATAACCCATGGTGTCACCCCCCCCCATTGATCTTATCTCATACCACACAATACAGAATCCTTGGTAATGTTTTTTGTACTAATGTTACTCATAAATCATAATTCCCATATATCTCCGAATGTAATGATAATAGTTGTGGCAAAAACAACCAACAAAATTAAAATAGGTTTACATTACAATATCATATACACAACCTAAATGTATTTGCATGTACAGTGCGCCCGTGTCATACGTGAGCGCACCATATGCAGCTTCCAGCATACACTGAAAGCTGCACCAGAAAAAAGCCTCCTGCGTCCTGGAAGGAGTAATGGGCATGCGCCCATGGTGCACCGTGGGCACGAGCCCCGTTACTTCTTATGGGGCTTGAGCTTACACGCATAAGAGAAGGGCCCACTGTATATAGTTTCATGTGGTTAAAGTGAAAATTTGGTAAGATGTGATTTAAAAAAAAAATTGAAAAAGAATAATTGTTCGTGGAGATGTTGAGATGTTTAAGGAACACCCCCCCCCCCATTAGAGTAACAGCTGGTGTGACTTGCACCCCCTAGTGATTCCCTAATGGTAACATTTCAGGTGTGCTTTAGTTGTGGATTTGCTACATTTCAGATGGTGGTCTACATTTTCTTTGGGTTTCCTCAGAACTCTGGGGTCCTATGATTCCTTATTCATTAGATTTACACCCTCATTTGTGCCTACAAAATAGGATTAAAATCAGCTATTCATGTTATTCAAATAATAACATGAATAAAATGGCTACAAATAAAAACCACAAAATAAAACACCTTTAAAAACAGTGAAGAACAAATATTTCTTTGTAAACATAGCATCCTTCAGGATTTTTGGAAATCCTTCACACTGTCTCAGCTTACCTCCCAAAAGACTACTTGAATGAAACAGCTACAGGAATGGGGCCAACCTAGTTTTCCTTGGAAAAAAGTTCCTTAGCCAACAAAGACCTCTTTCTGAAATCACCACCGAATGTTCCAGAGAGGAGTGATGAAATGGAGAGAAGGGTGCCCCTTGAAGGTAGCAAGGCCTCAACAGGTTTATATGAGAGAATACAGCCCTTCCAGTACTCTGTAACCAAGTTGTTTATGTGTCATAAAAAGCAGCTTGAACTGTACTAGGAAACAGATTAGTAGCCAGTGAAGCTGTCATAACAAGGGAGTCATACAGAGGATGTATCTTTATCATAGAAATAATGCAGTTTGACACCACTTTAAGTGTTGAATCTCCATCCTATGGAATCCAGAGATCTCTAGTTGTACAAGTTCTTTAGCCTTCTCTGCCAGTGTGCTGCTGCCTTACAAAACAACAAGCCCCAGAAGTCTGTAAAATGGAGCCTACAGGATGCTATGTGTTAGATTGTAACACGCAAGGGGCTGAAATGTAAAACTATCTGCATCCTCAAACTTTCCCAAGTTACCTCCCCCCTCTCCTGTGTGACATTTTCTGTTTTAGGTTTGAGAAATTTGAATCCAGTCATTTGCAAAAATAAAACAAAACCCAAAACACACAATTTCACCATCTCATAGGCAAGAACAGACTCAGTTGTGCCCTTGATGTTTTAATTGCATTGAAGCATTAAACATCAAGAACATTCAAATTTAAAATGGAAGTTCTGGCCCCCTGCCCCAATTTGGAATGGATGAGCTCTTGCTGATGTGATGGAGGAGACATTTCAATTATTTCATACCTTGTAGCTGGGGAGAAGAGTAATTATATTTTCTGCTCTTCTTCATGCACAAGAACAATTTAGTAATTGGTTTACATCACTACTACATAGTACATAATGGTCATACATTGCACCAAACATCTGCTGAAATTCTGTTTTCTGCCACCATAAAGGCTACATGGGCCCTCTTGGGTTTTCACTCTGGCAACCCTAATTATATCTTGAAGCCTCCCAGTTGTGAGGAGTGACCTTCTTCTGTGTTCAGCAATGTGCCCACTCCTTGCAGATTTAGCTATGCCAGAATGGAGGGCCTTTTTCATTGTTATCATGCCCATCACAAATGCCTTTGTATAATATCAGGTGTACCTATTTATCACAAACCAGTGAATACTGCATTTTCCATTTCCATTTGGCCATTGAAGCCTGGCTAGATTCAAAGATTTTGTAGCAGTGGTGCAAACCAAATTTGATTCCCTGAGGTTTTCAGCAATGAGAAATTACTGTACTTCAGTGCAGAAGGAATGGTGGTTCTTTTTTTCCTTCTTCTTTTGAAGCCCAAGAGAGAAATCACATTTTCCATGCAGCTGCAAACTTCCTTCTATGAACAGCTGGTGCTGGCTGCGCGATCTATCTTGGCTCACAGTCATAATAGGGAAAAGCAGTGCTATCCATCTCAAGCATATAGGATGAAAGCTATTTAGAGGCTTAAACGTTCAGTCGCAGTGAGGCACCGGAGAAGAAGCTCTACTGAAGTGAAGAGCGATTGTAAAAAAGTATCTACCAAAAGGGGAAACCCTTTTTTTACAACCTGTCAAGAGGCTTCTTAGGGAGGGTTCTAGAAATGTATGAGAAACCACACCTTTCCAGCATTTCAGAGTATCCAATATTATTTTCTCTGCTTGATTTAAGCAGAGAAAGCATAAAGTTTAAAAACCATTAAATGATGTATAAAGTTAAAACACTAAATATTTAAAATATTAAAATTTATTCAAAACTCTATACAAACCTTAAAATCTGAGTCACACCATCCAACCCTTGTCAGTTTGAAAAAGCCTAGCAGCATAAAAATATTTTTGCCTGCCACTGAAAGGAGACCAGGGATCATAGTCTCTCTAGAGAGGGAGTTCCAAAGACTGGGAGCATCTACCAAGAAGGCCATCTCTCTTGTTCCAACCAAATGAGCCCCACCCCACCCCAATGTGATCATAGAGATCTACTAGCACTGAGAATGTACACACATTCAACCTAGACAATGAGGAAATAGACATAGAAAAAGAATTCTCATTCCTGGGATCAAACATTGTTAGGAATGGAGACTGAGGCCAAGAAATCAGAAGAAGATTAAGAATGCAGAGGGTGGCTATGAAAGAACTAGGAAAAATTCTAACATACAAAGATATACAACTCAGCACAAAAGTGAGAATCATACAAGTAATTATATTCCCTATTACCATGTATGGATGTGAGAGCTGGATCGTTAAAGAAAGAAGATAGGAAGAAAATCAATTCATTAGAGATGTGGTGCCAGAAAAGAGTGCTGAGGATCCTATGGACTGCCAAAAAGACAAACAAGTGGGTTCCAGAGCAGATCAAGCCAGAAATCTCCCTGGAAGCCAAGAAGATGAAGCTGAGGCTGTTGTACCTCGGACATATCATGAGAAGAGAAGACTCATTGGAAAAATCAATAATACTGGGAAAGGTGGATGGAAGTAGAAAGAGAGAAAGGCCGCATGCTGGACAGATGGACTCTATTAAGGAGGTCATGGGTATGCATTTACAAGATCTGAGCAGAGCAGTGGAAGATAGGCAGTTTGGGAGATGTCTCATCCACAGGGTCACTATGAGTCATAATCAACTTGAGGGCAATGTGAAGTTGAAGGCTTTCATGGCTGGCATCCATAGTTTTTTTTGGGGGGGGGGGGGGGGGGGGTGTGGGGGTAGTCTAGAAGAGAGTTTTTTTCTGAAGTTTCCCCAGCATCTCTGAAGATGCCAGCCGCAGATGCTGGCGAAACGTCAGGAAAAAACTTTTCTAGACAATGGCCACATAGCCCGAAACCCCCCAGAAAACTTGAGGGCAGTTAACAACAACCACAATAACAACAGCAGCAGCAACAACAACAACAACAACAATAAAGGCTCATAAATAACCTGGATCCAAGCCATTATAAGGCTTTGTAAGACAAAACCAGCACTTTGAATTGTGCTCAAAAATGGACCAACATCCAATGGAGCTGTTGCAACAAGGGAGTTGTCTGTTCCCTGTAGCCAGCTCCAGTTAACAACCTGGTTGCAGCTCTTTGGGCCAACTGAAGTTTCTGAGTACATTTCAAAGGCAACCCCAGGTAGAGGAGATTACAGTAATCCAAAGGGAGTTACTTATTTATTTTATTATTAATATGAATGATTTTCTTTATATTATTACTGCCTATACCAAGGGTGAAGCTTCTAATCATTGAATTCCACTGTCTTTCTACCCACTCCCATTGTAATGATGCTATTTCATGATGTAGCCTCATACTGAGGCAATTTCAGGGTGGTGCTAGCAGCCATCAGCTCCTATCTCAGCCTTGTGAGTCATGAAATACAGTGCAATCTTATACATTTTTACTCACAAGTAAGTACCAATGAATTAAATATGTGTGAAGTTGAAGGCTTTCACGACCGGTATCCATAATTTTCTGTGGGTTTTCAAAGCTATGTGGCCATGTTCTAGAAGAATTTATTCCTGATATTTCACCTGCATCTGTGGCTGGCATATTCAGAGGGTGGTGGCATGGGGTCCTAGTCTCTGGAGCAGCAGAAAGCAAGCTTGCTCCCTCCTCAATATGACATCCCTTCAAATATTTAAAAAGGGCTATCATATCACCTCTTAACCTTCTTTTCTCCAGGCTAAACATCCCCAGCTCCCTGCGTCTTTCCTCACAAGGCATGGTTTCCAGACCCTTCACCATTTTAGTTGTCCTCCTTTGGACATGCTCCAGTTTCTCAACATCCTTTTTTAATTGTGGTGCCCAGAAATGGACACAGTATTCCAGGTGGGGCCTGACCAAAGCAGAATAGAGTGGCACTATAACTTTCCTTGATCTATATTTCTGTTGATGCAGCCTAAAATTGCATTGGCCTTTTTAGCTGCTGCATCAACTGTTGACTCATGTTCAACTTGTGGTCTACTTGGACTCCTAGATCCTTTCACATATACCTTCAGCTTTCATTCAATCCTATCATAAGACTTGTACAACTTAAAACTCTTCAAGCTGAACACATCCCTACAGTCATACATTTGTGCCCTGGTAAATGTTCTTTGCAGATACAACTTGGTGGTATAACAGGCTCTTATAGTTGACTGATGGTAGTCTGCCTTGACACATGTGCTCCTTTTCTACAAGATAGCATTTTGATTATATCTTGAAAATTTATTTTGGAGACTATAAGTCCCAGAATCCCCCAACCAACATGAATACTGGGTGTGCTTGATGAGGAATTATGGGAATTAGAATCCAACAAAGTATTTCCCCCCCAAGATCCAGTTGTGATATACCCAGACTTAAAAACTAATTCATACTTTTGGATAGGCTTGGGTAATATATGGTCCTCCAGATGTTGTTGGACTAAAGTTCCCAAACCAGCCTAGTCAGTAATGAGGAATGAAGGGAGAGACACAGGTTGCCCAAGCCTATTTGTGGGGGGATATATTTCCAGCACATTCCAAGCAAGTAAGTCTTACAGATGGTGAGATAGTATTCCCATGTTGCACATATCAATACTTTGTCTGCACCACTAGCTTCAGTTCCATTTGGAACTGATTATATTGTTTCAGATTTCAGGGGCATGTTCCATCTCCCTCCTCACCATGACTTATAAAGGCAGAACTCCTACTCTCACACAGTGGGAGTACGCCAGAATAAATGCTCATAAATGATTTGGGAACTCGGTCTCCATGGAAGCAAATTTTACTCCTGCTGAGTGCAACGGCATGAGGATGAGATTCTAAGCTGGGTCACCAAATCCATGTGGTGTGAACCAGAAAAGGAGCAAAAAGAAAAAGTGTGTGGGGGAGAGAGAAAAGGCATCCAGCACAAAAAACCTGATACAAGACAGGACTGCCCACATATCCAGTCCCTTGCAGATTATTCTCTATAAGCCATGGCTCAGCAGATCCCAATTAAAGGTGAAACACGCTCCATAACATACCTTCCAAACTGTACTCATTTCCTCTGGGATGTAAGAAACTTTCATAAATGTACAAGGGCTAGGATATGTATAAACCATTCTGATAAATGTTAAAGAGACCATTATAACGTCTTCATCTTCATAGAGTGGCACTGTCTTGTTATGGACTAAAATATTGGAAAATGTTATAGAGGATGGTAACTTGATGCATACTACCAGTGGGTCTGTTCATAATTCTCTGGGTTTATTTAAAGTACAATGAGTAGTCAAAATGTGTTTCAGATTTGCTATTCAAATTTTGCAAACCTCTCCCCCCCCCCACTCCCTGTAGCATGTACAGTATACCTCTTTTTGCAAGATTTAGCAGCCACCATCTTGCCCTAAAAATGGAGCTTTAGTGCCCTAAACTGATGAACCTAGGTACCCATACTTTCCACCCTAAGGCTAATAGCAGTATTCCAAGGAAGATTATTTGGAAGACAGTGTAATGGGAAAACTCAAACTCCCTGTCTCCTATATCACTGCTTAGGCAGGAAGTTGAGGGGTTTTTTTTTCCTTGGAGGTCTTGAAACAGAGGTTGAATGACCTTTTTTGTGAGTGATTTAATAATAATAATAATAATAATAATAATAATAATAATAATAATAATAGCTTTTATTTATATTTCCCGCCTCTCCCTGCGGATCAAGGTGGGAGTACAACAGTAAATTTAAAAATACAGTTCAGTTAAAATTACAATTTATATAAAATGAAGTCCATAAAAACACAATAATAAATCAATCCTATCAAAATTCCATATCAACATCTAACTTCCAATACATGCTCAAAATAAAATGTCTTCTTATAATTGTTATAGCAGATCAGGGGGATAGGCTTGCCAGAAGAGATCCATCTTGAGTGACTTCTTGAAGGCGTCTAAGGTGGTACAGTAATAAGAGATCTCCAGCAAGCCATTCCACAATTTGGGAGCCATAGCAGTAAATGTCCTATGCGAAGCTGATAGATTCAATAGATTCTTCCCAGTTGTTCTGAGAGTGCGGGGGCGGATTGTGTAGGGAGAGGCGTTCCCTCAAGTAACTCGAGCCCAAGCCATTTAGGGTTTTAAAGGTAATAACTAACATTTTGTATTGTGCCTGGAAACTAATCAGCAGCCAGTGAAGTGATTTTAGTACAGGTGTTATGTGGTCTGATCTAGGTGTTCCAGTGACCAGTCTGGTGGCCGCATTTTGCACCAATTGAAGTTTCTGAACTTGGTACAAAGGTAGCCCCATGTAAAGCGCATTACAGAAATCAAGACAAGAGATTACCAGTGCAAGTACCACTGCTTCAATGTTCTTTCGGTCCAGGTAGGGACATAGTTGGCCTATCAACCGAAGTTGATACCAGGCACTTCTGGCCATCGCATCTACTTGAGATGATAACTGTAGAGATGGATCCAGAAGTACTCCCAAAGTGCGAACTTCGTCCTTTAGGGGAAGTGTGACCTCGCCCAGGGCTGGTTGACAAATCTCCATCCCTGGACTTGGGGAACCTATCACAAGTACCTCCGTTTTCTCTGGATTCAGCTTGAGTTTGTTTTCCCTCATCCAGCCCATTACCGACTTAAGACAGGCATCCAGAGGAGAGATGCCATTCTTAGTCAGTGCATCACTCGGAGACATAAAGAAGTAAATTTGGGGGTCATCAGCATATTGATAGCACCTCACCTCATGTCTCCGGATGATCTCTCCCAGAAGTTTCATGTAAATGTTAAACAGCATGGGGGACAGGATGGCACCTTGAGGAATGTCAGATGTCAGCTCTCTTTTAGAAGAGCAAGTATCCCCCAGCTTCACCATCTGGAATCTGCCTGAGATGTAGGAATGGAGCCACTGGAGCACAGTGCCCCCAATACCTAGCTCTCTCAGGTGTTCCAGAAGGATACCATGGTCTACGGTATCAAAACCGCTGAGATGTCCAAGAGCACCAACAAGGTCACACTTCAACTAAAGCAACCATGGCTGTCTCAACTCCATATCCTGTCCAAAAGCCGGTTTGAAATGGGTTCAGATAATTGGTTTCATCCAAAACAGCTTGGAATTGGAGGGTGACTGCCCTCTCAATCACTTTGCCCAAGAATGGTAAAAGGGAGACTGGTCTGTAATTGTTTCTTATCAAGGGATCTAACGAGGGTTTTTTAAATAGCGGTTTAACTATTGCTTGTTTCAGTTCAGATGGAAATATTCCCTCTTTAATGGATGTGTTAATTATGAGACGTAATAAAGTTTTTATTACACCTCCCCCCCCAATGGTCAACCACGATGGGCAAGGATCGAGCGAGCACATTGTCCTCTTTACAATTCCAAAGAGTTTGTCCACTTCATCAGTATTTACAAACTCAAAATGATCCAGTATAACAGAGTCCACAGAGTCACTGGGCACCTCTCTTACTGTTTCTGTTATAATGTCCTCCTCCAGATCAGCCTTTATCTGAGAGATTTTATCTGCAAAGAAGTCACTGAAAGTGTCACAGCAGGCTCCAAATGGTTCTAGTAACAGGTTCAAGAAGGGAGACAGTTGGGTTAGCTCTTTAACCACCCTGAACAACTCTGCTTGACGGGACTCCGCTGATGCAATACGTGCAGCATAGGCATATAGGATGGCCAAATACCTAGAGCCAACCCTGTGTCCTGTTACTTCTCTGTAGTCTTCTCAAAATGGTAACAGGGAGTGATGTGTCACTTTGAGAAGAACTGCAGAGGTCAACAGATGTATTTGGGGCAGTATGGCGTTCTGGAGTGTTTATGAGAAGGGGTGGGGTATTTTTATGTTTTAATTTGATTGGATAATTGTCTGCATGGTTTTGCGACAAAAATTAACTGAAAAAAAATTCAAGGGCCATTAAAGTAGGGTGCACTACTCAGAAATTACCTGAATTTTTTTCAGGTGCCATTGAAGTAGGATTCAGAGACTGCATGCAGTCTGCAGAGTGTACTCTGCCCACAGCTGATATAAGGTATAACACTCCATCCATCAGAGGAAGTTGGCTTTAGTCCACAATAGCTCACTGACAATACAAAAATAAATAAAAAAGGATGTATGTGTCTGGCATCCTGCAGCCAATTGTACTTTTTAAGCCGTTATACAATATCTTTATACACTTGACAGCTGTGAAGTGTGATTGTTGCATTTGCAGTTGTGCATTTTTGAATGGTGCATAGGCACTCAGTGCACTCAGTATAGCACTTGATTTACTGAGACTGGAGAAACAGCAATTGGTTTCACAATGTTGATTTTCACTGAATGGTAATATAGTGCAACCACCACTTAATTATGTGTTTGTAAGTTTACACTATGCAAGCACAATATAAGATCTCTCTCTCTCTCTCTCTCTCCCCACACACACACACACACACACACTCTGTGTGTATGTGTGTGTACATGTACTATAACCCCAGGATCATGATACTTAGACACTTGAAACTTAGCATGCAGTCTAAGAGACCCAAGGGTTGTGCACCTGAGAGCACTTTTTAAAAATTTATTATTTAATTTTGGATCAGTTAAATTTAGTCACTACGTGGCTCACATAAGGATCAAGTAGGAAAGTGAGTGGATGTGAGTTGAATAAGCATCATGATGAAATGAGACAAAGAAGAGTGAGAAAGATAAAAGGGAGAAAAAGAGATGATAAAGAACAGAAGGTAAAAGAAAGAACACTGGGAAATTCAGAAAAGAGGAATTGGCAGTTTGGGTAGGAAGAGAAAGGGCACCAGTAGGTCCAGGAGAATACAGAGAAGTGGAATGATTCCCAGATGACAAGGGGGTCGGGCAAGCCTGCATTGTGACACCCTGTCTAACATGTAAGCGGAACATATCATATGAAAAGCAGGATTAGACTCAGGAAGAAGGTGTGAACATTGGAGGAAGGAACACCAACAATTTAAGATATGCAGATGACACCATACTACTAGCAACAAAAAAATAGGTAAGACTTGGAACAATTATTGAAGAAAGTCAGGGAAGAAATGGCAAAAACATGTTTATACAGTTGAACATTATGAAGACAAAAACAATGACCACAGATGATTTACATAACTTTAAATAGATGATGAAGACATTGAAATACAGTTGCCCTTCCATTTGCATGGACTTCAGATATGTGACCCTAGCTTATTCATGAAGAGCAAACTGAGGAGATTAAAATGGGGCACGTGGCCAAGGCTAAAATGAGTACCCAGCTTGTTGGGATCAATTAGCTTACAGTTGTAAACTGCTTAGAGACTGGTTAGGTGGTATGCAGTGATATATAAATGAATCTGCTATGGTTGTTATTCTCTTTTTCCCTACCAAAGTTCTTACACCTAGGTCTGAGTGATTGTAAGAAGTAATGTTTTTTTCCTTTGGGGTGAAAATGAAAAGACAAACATTCTTGAAAGTATGTAGAACAGGTTTTCTCTGTAGGAGGATACTTCCCTGCCAATTTGAAGACTAGCTGTTATTGTGGATGGGAAGTCCTGCCATTTCATCATCAGCTTACTTACCTTGATTGTAAAGGCTTCAGAGAGATTACCCTCTGTGGAGTGGCCAGGGAATGAGATGAGATGGCAGGCAAGTGACTTTAGGGGAAAAGCCTGAGGCAGAGATCACTCGGGATTGTGGATGAACCTGCACTGCACCTAGGAAATGATGTTTTTTAAAAATTAAAAAAGAAAGAAAAAGATTTACTTATATATCAGAATAACTATTTATTTATTTACGTATTTAATATAGTACCTTTCTCCTTGCAGAGGAGCCAAGTTTGCATATATCTAATTGAAATAAGGTTCAGTTAAAAAGCTATTTGAGTTTGAATACGAGACAGACTGTCCATTCCATATAATAGGCCAAATAATAATAGGTCAGAAGTTTGCCACCTTCTTTTCCTGATGTTAAACTCCAGCTGCTAGGAACAAATGGAAAGGAATTAGTATAAAATTCCTGCAATGTGGGCTGTGTCTGCATGGGCCAAATAACACAACCTCCTTGCACCCTGTCAGCAATCAGTCAGGATGACTCAGGGCCCAATCCCTAGTTCTGGTGCAAACTTTCTGGATGATGTACAGACAGTTCAACACCAAACCTGTTGTGTATTCCACTTAAAATGGTTTAAGGAAAATTATCTTTTGCTCCAGATCTTCCTAGAAGATCCAGAAAGTTCCAGAATGACATGGAGTGGCTGTTTATAACACATCCTGCTGTGCTGCCCACTGCCACTGCTGCCATGCAGTGGTCAAAATTAGGTGTCCAGTAATGTGATTGAATCTGGGCAACTTATTTTCAGCCTCAGAGGTGGTAACCTGTGGCAGCAGCAAGTGGCACAGTAGGGTGAACAAGCAAACAGATGCCTGGCATTGTTGTGGAGTAATGGCAATGGGGAAATGTTGGGGTAGTTTTGGGGCCATAATTGTTTGTGTGTGTGTGTCCTGGAATGAAACCCCAAGGGATACCAAGGGCCCACTGTACATATGATATAGAAAGTTTGCTACTCAGATTTTTGAGTCTAGTATACTTAAAAGTCTTTAGCTTTTTCTTTGACCTCCTCTTGAATATACACAAAAAACTCACAGGCAGAAGATTGATTTGCATGACAGAAGAGATCTAATTTCATGCTCTTTCCTCTCTGCAAGTCCCAATTTGAAGATCCAGTTTGGATTAATTACATTTGAAGCGAAACAAAAAATTGAAAAAGTGCCTTGCTTGTACACCAAGAATAAATAGACATGATGTTGATTCTGTTTCATAGCAATTATGAAATGCTGTCAAGTGTCCAAAGCTTTATTATAATCTTATCTTGTTTTCAGGGCTCCTAAGAATAGGTTCAGGCCCCAACTATTTGGGCCCCTGAAAATTCTCTGATTTCCTCAATGTTCTTGAGCCTTTGTGGAGAGTGGAGGAACATACAGTCACAGTTAAACACAACCACTTAGAGATGGAAATTATATAAAAAAAAATCAAAAATAGTATTTTTGTTTTTCTTTTTTTTTTTCATGTTGAAAAATCCTGACAAGAAAAATTCTTGGACCTTACCATTGCAAAATTAACCCCCCCCTCCCCCCAGAAAACAGCACTTTCTTTGTAGGGGATATACAGTATTTTCTGTGCAGAAAAAGGCTCTTTTCGTTGCAAAAAATATAAGCCACACATGAATTTTGTGCAGAATAAGTCCCAATCTCAGAATACTTTTTAAAAAGTGAACAGTTTCCAAAAATGTTCTTGCAGTCTTCTAGAGTAGGAAAGAATTGCTAAAACTACGTATGCCTTATTAAGAATGAAATTAGCAAAGGATTATATGCTTTTATCTGTTGATATTCATGTTTGATTTTATTGTTCTTGTTTGCTGTTACGCACCTCAATCCAATACAGGAGAGGTGGGATACAAATAATAATAATAATAATAATAATAATAATAATAATAATATCCCAACAACTGGCATCCTTGCTAAGTCACCTGCCCAACTTCACTATGATCAGCACCCAGAAGCTGGCCTCTTCTTACCTGTTACTTTTTCTGAAACCAGTTGTACACATACCTCTTTCGTTCCCTTCTTCCCACTCTTATCCTTTGCTCACTTTGTGGTTTCCTTACCCACACTTGGACCCTACTCTTACTCTTTCTTGCAGCAAGGGCAGAATGGCTACTAATCTTCAGTATTTTGTAATACACAATTTTGTATTATAGGGGAAATATTAAAATAATGTATAGTTGTCCAGTCATTTAACAGATTACTTTTAATACTATGTTTTCTTTTTTAAACAAATTCATTGATTTTACAATGGGGGCAAACTTTGAAATTCATTGATTTTACAAAGGGGGCTGTTAAACTTTTATTTATTAAATTTTTTTGAAAAAATAATACTACCAAGAAAGATGAAATCATATGCAAGATTTTTGAGTGCCAAGGCCCCTTCCTATCAGGCTCTAGTAATTCATACATCATTCCCAGTAGCTCTGCTTGTTGCAATTGTTACAGCAACCATGCAAAATAAGTCAGTGTTATTAGGAACAGATTTGAAATGAAAGGGATGAGATCAGTATGATAATATGGTTTTACCTTAGCCTCAGTTGATAGGAAATCTTTGGTTTTCTGTATTTATTAGACTGCAGCTCCAACCATTCTTTGTTGGGGAGCTGATGAAGCTGAGTGGGACTGATGGAAGTTGAAGTCCAAAATCCAAAATGCACAGAGGACCAGGTTTCCCCACTTCTGGGACAGGAGCATGAGTGTAATTGGGGTGCTCTTGATTGCATTTTGCCTTCTTAACTACCACACTTTGGGGCTGCAAATTTTCAGGTAGTGTCAAATTGGTTTAACTATTAAATAAACCAACTAATTCTTAACAAATAGTTAAGAGCACTTAAAAAACCCCAACTACTACTTTTCTATTATAATAGTCAGTAATAAAGATATTATTTTATTATTATTTTATTATTATGATGGATGATAACTCATAATTTAATAAATGAAGGCTATCTCATACTTCCTAAAGACATGTGTATCATTTATTTATTTTTTGGTATACAAATGCATTTAAATCTGTCTGCACTGGCCAAAGAGCCCAGAGTGTCCTGGTTCTGGAGCTGCCCTAACCCTCCCCTGTTACAAAGGCCCTCCGTTCTGACACCAGGTGGCTGATAACACACATGTCCCACTGAGCCAGCGGGTGCATCCGCTGCCACCATGGATCACTTTGCTCTGAGGTCAGAATGAGGTGCCCAGGGGCAGACATGCTAGGTGGCTCAGTGACAGAACGGAGGGCTCCAGATCTTCTGAGAAGATCCAAGGTAAAAAGTAAGATTCTGAAATACATTTTAAGGGGAGTATACTTCATTTGTGGTGCCGAATGGACCAGATATCATCTAGTCTGTTCACACCAGAACCAAAGTTTGGGCCATGCATCGTTGTCTTGTCTCTTTGACCAGAGAATGGGAAAAGGCCATTTTATTTCACTCGTGCATACAGGGTCCAGATGTTGTTGTTATTGTTATCATCCTGATTTTCCTCCGAAATTGGGACTCAAAATGGCTCACAGTTTGAAAGAACAATCTGTGGGCTCCTTATTCAGTTAAAAGACAGGTAACTATTCAACTGGCCCAATCTTCCAGCTGTGTTCTACCATAGGGATAGTAGTGAAGTAGGTGCACACTTGGAGGGCACCAGGTCGGGGAATGTTCTATTAAGTATTCTAAAATATTAACTTCAAGTTCTGTGATGGGAGTAAGATATGTGACTATCAAAACTTACTGAAGGCCCAGTACGAAGACAGCACTCTCTAATGCAATGTTACTCTTTGTCTTAGTTCCCAGTCTCCAAATTTATGGTGATGCAAGGATACCATCAAAATGGCAAAGCACTCTGTTACTGTGGAAACAGGGGTGGATCTGTAGTATAGACCAATGTTGCAATTTGACCCCAAGTGCTCTATGTAAAACCAAAATTCTGCTTTCCTTGTTGCAGCTGGCAGTGTATGAATTCCAAATGGGAAGGGTTGTGAGAATTTGTGCATTATCGAAATGAAAAGGAAATGATGGCGTTTTTGTAGGAACACTTCTTATTATTCACTTTCACGTTGGCGTTTTGCAGGCAGCAAAATGGAGCAGAAATGTGTATAAATTATAAACTGTAGTTCAAGCACACTGTATTTAAATAAAAACTAACTGTTTACAAAGAAGCTTCCATTATCCTCTACAGGCATCTGGAAATTGGTTCAAATGCATGTAATTAATGAGCTCAGCAGTGTTCATATGGGTTATATTCAGTGTTGTTCCTATAGCATGAGACATTTTCAGCAGCTTTCCTTTCTTTCTTTCTTTTTTTAAAAAAGGCAATGGTGAATAGCAATATAATAGGCTCATGTGGTGCATAGAAGAAATGGGCCAAAACGCCACAGTCCTTTGCTATATGTTGCTTAGTCTTTAAGCATGTCAAACATCTTTGTGCAGATATAATAACAACTTTGCCTAAGAGGTGTAGGGTTTTTTATGTTAATAAAAGTCATTTAAAATCTTTTTTTAAAGTTATATTCTTGACATACAGCCTAGGAAGTGTGGAAGATAATTTTTCCAAGTTCCCCCAAACCTGTTTTAGATCCAAGGTGAGATCTCATCTTAAAGCAGGAGGCAAAGAGGAAATTCCAGTTTACTTGATGGGTTTTTCTTTTTAAAGTCCTGCCCTGGAATTAAAATATTACCCACCCACCTTGAGGTAGATTGGGACTGCTTATGGGAGATGCAAGGTCATTGGGAATGTCAAAGACATCTTTATAGTCCTCCCTTCTTTCACTAAACCACTAGTGTAGTGTTGTTCTCTTTGCAGGGAGTACCAGAAGAACAAAGATGTCTTTGGACCCTGCAGATCCAAGGCCTCCCTGTATCAATTCCTGACATGGCCCCTTGCTTTGCCTCCCTGTCACCACTGGAGCACTGATGGCAGAGGGGCAAGGACAGTGGTAGCCAAAGGTTGGCACCAATGACATCAGCCTGATAGTGGACCTCCTTCTTTAAGGACTACTCTTGAACGGAGTCTGTAGTTCGGAGTCTGTAGTTTCGGAGTATGATGCAGAGACCATACAACTGAACTCAAACAGTGTAGCCCATGCAGAGTGATTTAGAAGTAGTTTGCTTTGTTTTCAGTGAAACTCACCCCCAAGTAACTGCATGTAGAGAGATCTTGTAACACCTTTGAAACTAACTGAAATAAAGAAGTTGACAACATGAACTGCCAACCTCTTTGTTTCAGTTAGTTCTAAAGGTGCTACAAGATCTCACTACATACTGATTCTACAGACTAACATGACTATATCTTTGAATTCTACCCCAGGTAACTGTGTGCAGGATTGTAAGATATGTGACTAGCATTGCCATCCAACAGCAAGATCATGATACTTTTTATTTATTTATTTTTTAAAAAGGGAGATCTGAATGTTTCTAGGGAGATGTTTCTCCTGACACATTCCTTACAAACACCCTTCTTATTCCACAAGTTGGGACCAGGAAGCAAAACCAGCAGTGTGGGGGCTTCTCACCAGCTGTTCTGTAGTCCATGGGCAGAACCAAGAAGATAGTGTGTTTTGTAAAGTCGAAGGCTTTCAAGGCTGGCATCCATAGTTTTTTGTGGGTTTTTTTGGGCTATGTGGCCATGTTCCAGAAAAGTTTCTTCCTGATGTTTCGCCAGCATCTGTGGCTGGCATCTTCAGGGAATGTTTGCCTGGAAAGGACTTGGGTATATATAATGTGTGACCTGGAAAATCTCCCAGCAGACAATGAGCACTATCAAGCAGACATCAATCCACCCTGAGGCCTGCCATTACAAAAACAATATACATGCAAATTCACTCCTGCCTTTCCAGGTCACACATTATATATACCCAAGTCCTTTCCAGGCAAACATTCTCTGAAGATGCCAGCCACAGATGCTGGCGAAGCATCAGGAAGAAACTTTTCTGGAACATGGCCACATAGCCCGAAAAAACCCACAAAAAACTATAGTGTGTTTTCTTCTGTGTTCATGTGCGTTTGTGTGTGTGTGTGTGTGAGAGAGAGAGAGAGAGAGAGAGGTGGGAGGGAGGGAGATAGTCAAGTTCCGTCTAGTTTATCTGCAAAAGGCAATGAAAGGGTTAGGGAAATTATGAAACATTTTGCACTTTAATTGCTGCCAAAAAATTCATTCTTGTGGCACGTCTTTATAACATGGCTCCAAAGTCCTTATCCTTTCATCTTGGTTTAGATAGGAGATATTTTGTGAACTGATCTCCTCCTCTTCTTTTTTTCCCTCCCTTTCTTTTAAGGATGTGTGGAATCAATCTTCTAATTTGCTTCCTGGTTCTCTTTGCTATCTTTGGAAAGCCCAGTGTGTCTCATATGTCCTTCCACAATTTCTGTGCCTTTGGGAAGTTTGTCTGTCCCATGGCCACTCCCTCTTGCAAAGTGGGAGTTCTCTCAATAGGCTTCCCTACAAGCTGCAGAAAGAACATTTTCATAGCAAGAGCCAGAAGTGCCATTGATTTGCTTCCCTTGTAATTAGTAACAAGAAATGTCTCTAGAGTTTAAATTTACTTCAATAAATAGATATTGGAATTTGCCCATCTCAGACAGTGAGTCTATATGATTCTCTCTGTTTCAAATGTGCAGGTTGTGAGTGACACTGGTTATGTTGCTAAAGTGGCTTTAGCCACTCACCCATCTGTTGATACAAAAATGTCAACAGGCTGATGTCAAGCAATCCCCAAGGTTTGCAGAAGTACCCCAAAGGAAAAAAAATCCTTGGGGAACAAACTCCAGGAGGAAAGTTGTTCTAAAGAAGATCTCAGTGAGCATCAAGAGCGCTCGGTGGTCAGGGAATGCGGGATGACTGATGCAGGAGACGAATGGAAAATCATGTGGGAGGAGGTCATGGCGCACTCCATCCATATTGCAAAATTTCTTGTAGATTTCACTTACTCAGAACATAATAACCCCATTCCCTGAACTATCTTATGTGGCTCAAAATATGAAAGGAGACTTCATGCATGCAAAGGCACCTTCCTTATGGGCTGGTGAATAGAGGGCTTTTCCAAGAGTTTTTCTGCTGTGGTTAATGCTGAAAACTGGTTTCTGCCAATGGGAGTAAAATAAAGGTTCATGTCTGTTCCCAGTCTGTTTCTGAGCTGAATTCAAAGTGTTTATTTTTTTTAAATATATACAGTATTTTATTAAACATTTATGCACATACAAAAAAATCTTAAGACTTTTTAAAAAAATAAAAATAAAGACACACATATTTAACAATACCAACATTACACAGTTAGTATACTCCAACACATATACCTATTTACATAGACATACTGACAATCTATCTAACTCATAGCCATACCCCCATTTTCTTTCCCCCCTCCAAATACTATAATCCAACACTTTCTTACAAATTACCTTCTCAGACGTTTTTTATAAACTCTCAGTTGTCTCCATTATTCCAGCTTTCTTTGTACCTTAATCTTACCTTTCTCTCCCCTAGAACTATTCCACAGCTCACACTCCTCATTTACTCATTACTCACTTATTCCAACCGTCATCCTTAGATACTCAGTCATTTTAAAGTTATTCTTCCATACATCTATTCCTGCATCAATATTGCTAATTAATAGCCATCAAATTGTCATGATTATTAGTTGACATAAATAACACAACATTATCTAAAACTCATATGTTGGTACTGATTTTTTAAAGCCCCAAGACCAGTCTTCCTGTAGGAAGGGCCTGTTCCCATGCATGAAATTATCTCTGGGGATTGTTGCTCAGAGTGGTGTAACATAGGCTACCACAGATATGCCTACACAGTAATGTGGAATATTTATGAAATACCCTCCCAAGTGATATCCACTTGGCATCCTCATGGGTAGCATTCAGACATCATGTTAATGCCATCCTCTTCAAGCAAACATTAAGTTGTTGATTTTTATTTTTACTGATTTACTGCTGACTTATAACATTGGAATATTTTAACATTTTAGTATTATTACATTCTAAGTGTACATCCACACTGCAAAAATAAAACAGTTTGACCCTGCCTTAGCTGTCATTACTCTATCCTACAGAATCCTGGGATTTGTAGTATGGCAAGGCACCAGAGCTCTCAGACAGAGCAGGCTGAGTACCTCACCAAACTACAAATCCATGGATTCCTGTACGATATGGTCATGGCAGTTCAAGTGGTGTCAAACTGCTTTAATTCTGTAGTGTGGATAAACCCTAACACAGTTTTGATAGGATCATTTGTCTTTACTGAACAACTGGTGATTTCACTTACTATTTTCATTTTTATATTTGTAAACAGCCTGCACGGCATTTCCATTTGGTTGGTATGAACAATTTTCATGGAGATTTGTTCTTTCAAATTTTCTTCTTTTTAAGATATTCGTCTCTTTAAAAAAAAAAACAAGAATGCTGATCTGATTTCAAATTGAGCCATGTGGAGCTTGTCCATCTGTAGTCTGCATTGCTGTTGCTTGTTAAAGGTATAGATTATCATCATCCTGAATATTTCATTGTTTCTATAAGCCTTCTGCTCTTAAAGGATGTTTCTGGTGTTTGCTTCCGCTCTGTAACAGGGTTGCTATGGCAAAGCTATTACTCCATCAAAGGGAAGAATGCGTTGGTGAAGTGTTGATCCCTTTTCAGCTTTACATGAACCTCTGATTACTCAAATGATCAAGTTTGCACTGAACGTGTGGCTATCACAATGTGAAACAAGAAGATGCAGCCAACACGAGTGGGCCTGCTATTATTTCCCCAGCAGACACATTTGATAAAATAGTATAGCTGCTGAAATTATCTCACTCTGGGGCCTGGAAATCTGCTGTCTTGCTTTGTTGTTGTTAGGTTTCTTTTGCCCAGTAGGCCAATCTCTTTTATGTTGTGATCTGAAATGTGGTTCCTGTCTGTCTGTCAAACATATTGGCTGCTCATGGTCAGGGGAGAGGAATTACATTTTTAAAAAATAGTGAATAGGATATAATAGAGTGTACTTTATTTAGTCAAAGTACTGTGTGGATAATGTCAACTGTTGTGATTGCAAGACATGGACCTGGGGTGTGGCAAATGCAATATCTGAAAACACTGCTAAATAATATGGATTTCAGGTTCACTTTGTGGGGGAACAAACAGTTACAGTAAATTGACACCAGTGCTTGGAAACCAGCCCTCCCTCCTTTCTTGTTTGGAATACAAGTTCTAGAGTGGCCATGATAGTTGGGTGATTGTGGCAATGTAGTCCAAAACCTTACTTTTCCAATAATCTCTTTCTCCCCCTCCATGTGTCAATATATATATCTTATATAATTAAAAATGTTATTGAAGGTGGCAAAGAAACCATGCATACATAAAAAACAAGAAGAGGTTAATAATGCATTAGATCCGTTTATACTCTTGTGATCCCCTTTACATCTACATTTGGATGTTGTGGCCCCCTTGGCACTTGACATGATAGTTTGTTTGTTCAATGTGTATATTTTTGTTCAAACTTTCACATCTACAGTCAGTCCTCTGTTTTCACAGGGGATCTGTTCCAGAACCACTACCACCCCCATGAAAACGGAAACTTGTAGATAATCAAGCCCCATAGGCTTGAATGGGGGAGTGTGCCGGTGAGTGGCTGCAGGTGTGCACCATGGGTGCACGTCCCATTTAACCCCCTCCATTTGCTCCTGATTAGTCTGTGAGGGTCATGGATCTGAAGTCCGCAAAAAAGGAGGGGCAACTGTTTTCATATTTTAACATCTCATAAGGAAATAGCTCTCTTCTTCCTTTTCCTGTTCCTCTTCCCTCAGGCAGAGCCCCCACATGCCCTCCTTGTCTTTCTCATCCTTTCCAAGACAGAAAAAGTTTGGTAAGAGGAGAAAGAGGAGGAGAGATCAAGCGATCGGGATCCCCTTGAGCAATCCCAGGGGTCCTGCATCACTGTTTGAGAACCATTGCATTAGATGATATAGACATTTGGGAGAACATCATGTTCACTTACTTATTCAGATAAATAATAAATACCTAAGTCTTTCAGTGAAGTGGACTTCTTGGTTAACCTGTTTAATATGTCATTCCACACGTTAGCATAGCATTGACGTAGAGTGTATATGCTGCTCTAAGCATCTGAGTAACAGATAGATAAGTAGATGGATGAGTGCCACATGTGGAACACCACTACAGCTCTCCTGTCACCACCGCTGCTCTCATTATTGCAATGTGACAGCAACTTCTCATGCAGTCTATTACTGGTGGATAATGGGGTACAGCTGTTTGGATTATGGCTGTCACTGGGCCACAGGCCACGCCCTGTGCAGGAGCCTTCCGTTCTCTTCCCATCTTTCCCTTCTCTAGCCAAAGGCAAGACATACCCAGTAATGCTGCTCAAACACAAACTTTTTATTAACTATTTCAACCAAACAAACAGCCCACCTTCCGGAAGAATTGTTACCTCACAAACTCTCCAGTCCTGTAATTGAAAGTACTTATATCTCTATCAAGGGCCATTCCTACTTTTATCACTTTTCTTCAGACTTTCCCACTCGGCCTTCTCCCAGGCCCCAGGCTATCCACCAGCTGGCCAGCACCTGCCTTGAATATCCCAGCATGGCTGGGAGGGGTCCCAGCCTCTCGCTGGATAAGGGAGGCAGGTTGTTTGGACTTCCCATCTACTGCTTGGGGTCGTTATCTTAAAAAGCCCTTTTCTTTAGGGACTTTGAGTACCTCTGAGTCCCAGTTTCCTGTTTGGGCACTTCACCTGCATCTCAGCACTGCAGCCTTCCAACCCTCCCGGCTTGGGCATGGTCCTTCCTCCCTTTCCATCCATGCGTCTGGCTGCTCCACCTTTTGTCTACCAGTCCTCCATCCTGCGACTACCTCTCTTTTAGTCACTCTCATTCCAGCTCTACCCCTAGCTCTGCCCTTCCAGACCACCCACCCAGCACTTTCTCATCTGTCATCTTTTCCCAAGGCTCTGGATCTTGAGGTCTGCCCACTTTCGTATTGGACTCTGAGGATCCCATCACCAAGGGAAGACCCGTTCCTTTGTCCTCATCACAACGGCTCTCTCCTGTAATACCTTGCTGCTGTCTCCTATAATCTATTCCCTAAGACATCTACCTCAATTCGCCAGCCCAGTTATAGCATCAGTAGCACAGGAGGGGCATAGCTTCTTTGCAAGTGAATTATTCTTCTGCCTGAAAGCTAGGAGAGCCATTGCCCATGTGCAGGGACAGAGCTGGATGTGGTGGATAAATACTGTAACCTAGTATGAAGACATGTTCTGTGTTCCTGAGACAAGAAGGAACTTCATGCCCTAATACAGCAAACTCTCTAGAATTTCTCCATTAAAACAAATAATTACATTCATATTCCATGCTGATGTTCTGTTTTATTTTGTTTTACTAGTTGGACCCATTGACTATTAATAACAGTTTGACCTCGATGACTGCCAGCATTTAATGGGTAATTCTTCTTACAGGAAAATGTGAATGTGGCCAGTGCACTTGTTTTCCTCCGGGAGAGTCCAAAATATATGGCAAAATCTGTGAGTGTGATGATCGACAGTGTGACGATATTGATGGAAATGTTTGCAGTGGTAAGTTATCCTTAAATTTAATCAGGAGTGACCAACTTTCTTTGTGTGTGTGTATGTATGTCTCTTAGATCCTCCTCCACTGGCTACATGGGAAAGCTGCATTGTATATCTACAGTGTCACCACCCAATGTTCTGTTGCACCACTAAATTCTGCTGAAGCACCAGTGTAAAGAAATTGTTATCTTCTTCCCTGGAAGCATGTTTGTGCTTGAAAACAAGGCATGCACCCTCCACATGTTTTGATTCTAAAGTGAATATGTCCATGCGGGGTGTCATTTGAGGGGTTTAAAGAGGGCAGTATTTACCTGTCTGAAGAGTAGACGACAGAAAGTGGGAGTTGCTCAGACTGAGGTCTGAAGGTGACACAGAACATACATGGAATGTAGCCTGGAACAACTGTATGTGTACTGTGTGCACAGAGGTTTTTGAGACCAGTATTTATATCTGAAAACTAGCCTCTGGGGATGGGCTATCTTGCGAGGTAACAGAGGCTTGGTGTTCTGTCCCAGGAATCGACAATGGGATTCTGGGCTGGTTGATGGTTTTAACTTCAGGGTGACAAAAACACTGATTGGTCAAGACAACCCCAGGGTGAATGGTCAGGGAAGTTGGCAGGAAGCACAGCAGGGGTGTAAGCAGAGAAGGAGCAATTAGTACACCCATTTAGCCTTGATTGTATTATTACCTAGATTATCCACATGCTTTGGGTCTTTTCTCCTTTTCTCCTGGGAACCTGATCTAGTGTTCCTAAAGGTCATTATAATTTCTCAAGAACATGCTGACTCCAGATATGAAATACAAAATATGGAGACCCCAAATACAGTAAGCGGGATGCAGAGTGTGCCAACAAACTGGACAGTGATTAACAGTCATAATTTTATGTCAAACCTTTGGTCACACCTTAAATTTTATATGTAACACTAAATATGGGAGGGTAGGGGGGTGACCAGTGATGCATCCAGCTATTTTCCCATAGAAGAAGATGTGTTTGAGAAAGAGTTGCACTGCTTACAAGTGAATTTTGGTGGTGAGTTGGCTAGAATAGAATTATAATTTCTGCACTTATCAAAACACTGAACATATCCAATTTATGCCATCATAATCCTCTCATAGGATGCCACTCAAACTTTGCCTCTTCTGTAGCATAACGACAACAACAACAATGAGACTGCCATGGTCGCCTTAGTCGATGATCTCCATCTGGGCATAGACAGGGGAAGTGTGGCCCTGTTGGTGCTCTTGGACATCTCAGCGGCCTCTGATACCATAGGCAATGGTATCCTTCTGGAATGCCTGAGGGAGTTAGGTATTGGGGGCAGTACACTCCAGTGGCTCCATTCCTACATCTCGGGCAGATTCCAGATGGTGAGGCTGGGGGACAGTTGCTCTTCTAAAAGAGAGCTGACATCTGGTGTCCCTCAAGGCGCCATTTTGTCTCCCATGCTAACATTTTCATGAAGCCGCTGGAGAGATCATCCAGAGACATGGGGTGTTATCAGTACGCCGATGACACCCAAATCTATTTCTCTATTCCTCTGACTGCTGCAGTGACTAAGGATGGCATCTCTCCTCTGGATGCCTGCCTTGGGTCGGTAATGGACTGGATGAGGGAAGACAAACTCAAGCTGAATCCAGAGAAAACAGAGGTACTTGCGATAGGTACACCAAGTCCAGGGATGGAATTTTGTCAACCAATCCTGGACGGGGTCACACTTCCCTTAAAGGACAAAGTTCACAGTTTGGGAGTATTCCTGGATCCATCTTTATAGTTATCATCCCATGTGGATATGATGGCCAGGAGTGCATGGTACCAACTTCGGTTGATACGCCAACTGCATCTCTACCTGGACCAAAAGGACCTTGAAGCAGTGGTGCATGCATTGGTAATCCCTCGTTTAGATTTCTGTAATGCGCTTTACATGGGGCTACCTTTGTACCAAGTTCAGAAGGTTCAATTGGTGCAAAATGTGGCAACCAGATTGGTCACTGGAATGTCTAGGTCAGACCATGTAACACGTGTACTAAAATCACTTCACTGGCTGCCAATTAGTTTCTGGGCACAGTACAAAAAGTGTTGGTTATTACTTTTAAAGCCCTACATGGCTTAGGCCCAAGTTACTTGAGGTAACACCTCTCCCTACACAATCCGCCCCACATTCTCAGAACAACCGGGAAGAATTTATTAGAGCACATAAAGACCAGGTTGACAACAACTTCCCACAGGGCATTTACTGCCATAGCTCTTAAATTATGGAATGGCTTGCTGGAGGAGATCCGTCTCATTACCACCTTAAATGCCTTTAAGAAGGCACTTAAGACAGATCTCTTCCGGCAGGCCTATCTATCAAATGTGTTATAAGAGAGTTAGAAATACTCCACCTCTATTTGTAAAGATATGTATTTTAAATGATGATTTAGTTAATGTATTGTATTGGTAGCATACTGTTTTATTGAGTATATTTAATATGATATTGTAGTTCTAAATCTTGTAATGTTGTTTTTATTGTTGTAATCCTGCCTCGATCCGCAGGGCGAGGTGGGAAATATAAATAAAAATTATTATTGTTGTTGTTGTAGATTAATACCAGCAGACAACTTTTAGGAGCTTACTGCACTGGTCTTCTGGAACGTTCTCAGAACGGCCCGGCAGGAAATGGAATGAGTGGGGGACGGATTTTACCGCACACTCCAGTCCCTCACTTGTTCCATTCCCCCTCTGGAACGGTTTTTGAGAACTGTTCTGAACAGTTCTCAAAAATTCCCCCCTCTGGAACGGATTAAGAACAGAAGAGAGGGGGAACGGAACGAGTGAGGGACTGGAGTGTGCGGTAAAATCCGTCCCCCACTCATTCCGCACTCGTTCCTGCTCCTTCCTTTCTGTTCTCAGAACGGACCTAGGAGGACCTGTGTGGTAAGCTTCACAGTCTACCATCAGACAGATTGATAAAAACACTTTGAGGTTCAAGGGCCTGTCAGTATCCACTTCTTTGGGCTCCTGTGTACCGGATAAGTGTGGGAACTAAGAATCAACTTTAGTCACATTTCTTATGCAAAGGATGAAAACAGAATGTGTTACAGCTGGCAGGATCTTAGGGAAAGTCAAGGATTTTATGTCAAGATACATGACTACCAAAATAAGAGGGGTAAAAGTCAAGGAAGTAATTTGAATAAGAATTGTCAGCTGCCTTCTCTGAGTATCTAAGACTGAGTAATAGCTTACTTTTATGACTGTAGGCCCAGGTAAATATAAGAGGAATGTGACAGATGAAGGCATAAAGAGCTGTGATCTTGCATGGTTATAATGACTTGAAAATGCAGCTGTCCATCATCTGAAGGCAAATGGAATGGGATATCTCACCAAATGTTTTGCCCTTCTCCTTAGCCTTCTTCTCTGAAAAGTGAAAACAGATAAAGCCTTAAATACACTAACCCATTCTGATCACAAATGTACAGACATTCCTTAAAAAAAATATAATTGATATGCTTAGGATTGCAAACCTACAGAGTTCCTTGTCCTTGTTGTGTTGACCATGGTTAGGATATTTTATCAGTTTCAAGCCTGAACTGTTTCAAGAGGAAATCAATGAAACATCCATCTCTAGGAGAGGATAGGAAAGAATATAGACCAGAGCAATATCACACTTCACCATTTCAACTGCATTTTCATACCCTCCCATGTATTTTAGAATCTCATAAGCTGTTTCTGCATCTGTTTTAAAAGGCGTATCTGTTTCCGTTTTTGTAAGCTGCCTTGGATTCAGATCTGGGGATAAGTGGGATACAAATAATGTCTGGAATTCTGCCTTGCAGCTATAAATTTATTACCTAAAGTTACAGTAATTGCTCCATATTCACTAATAGTATATAGTCATTTTCATGACATTATTGCCTTGATCATAAATGCCCTTCCAAACCTGCTCCACCAGGCAGAAGTTGGATAAGACAAAGGAGGTCTGTTCATGAGGATGACATTTCCGCTACCTCTCACCAGTGAGCAAGGCTGAGACAAGGAATTGCAACAGGAGTCCTGCTTCTGGCTTCCACAGCCTCACTCACTGGTGGAATGGGATGGAAACCTTCCTCCTTCACTCTGATCACCTGCTCCCAGTGCTGCTGTCTAGTAAAATACGTGTGGAGGGATCAGGTTGGGAGATGCTTCTTTGTTATGCATTAGTTACATAACTAAGTAGGCAATGTAGAACATGGGCCCGCAATAATGACAAGGGGGAGGAGGAGGTTGTTTTTCTTGTCCACACAACCACCCCATGAGTGGAACACTGGTATTCCCATTCTGCAGTTGTTCTATTGAGATGGAATAAATGTTCCTTCAGGTGGGCCAATCAATATCCTGTCCTCCTTGTCTTTAATGGAAGTATTATGGCTTTGAAAGAGTTTTTAAAAGAGTTTTGAAAGAGCTGGATTTGTGTCTATTTGTGGTTGTATACATGTCATTGCTGGTCTGCAATATGTTTCCAAGAAATGATGTGAATATTTGTTAATTATAAATATGAATATGATAATAATATGGCACAAATATGTAGCAGACATGGGGAGGGATTGTTGGTCTACCATATCACATAGCTTGAGAATCACTGGTCTAAATGGCATTTATTTATTTATTTATCACATCTATATCCTGCCTTTCTCCTAAAATGGGAAATCATTATAGAATCCTAGCAGACTTATATTTCTTACCCTGGAGCCTCTGTTCCATCCTAATCCTTCTGTAAAACTGCTGTGAGGTTGTCACATAGAGAATACAGTGGTTACAGATATACAGACATTTGTGTCCCTGTGTTTCTCTATTGATGTGGCTGGGACCTGATTTCATTTTGCACAAAACATACTCAGGGCCCGAAGAGACAGACCAAATAAAGCTGCTTCGGGTCACTTTGGAGGTATGCTGTTTAAATTACACACACATGTTAAGAGGCCAGTAGCTGCGCCAAAGTACTCTAGTCCTTAGGACTGGGACGTGGTTTTGGCACGGCTTCCGGCCTCTTAGGACTTACGCATCATTTAAACAGCACACTTCCAAAGTGGCCCAAAGCAGCTTTATTTTGGCCTGATTGTTTGGGCCCTCAGAGAGTGAAACAACACCTAAAAAGAAGAGCAGGGTCTGCCTTTATTTCAAGGTTTCTCTTATGGCTGCTGCCCTTCCTAGTTAGCTTAATATGCAAAGGGATCTTGCAATAACTTTGAGATTAACTGAAAAATAGAAGTTGGAAGCATGAGCTTTCATAGACATGAGCCTGCTTCCTCAATGGCATTACTAGTTAGCTTAATTACAATTCTTTTCTTTTCTAGATTTTTCTTGAATCCACACAGCACTCTCTTTTCACTTCCTACCAACTATAACTCTCAGTTGGCTAATATGTATTACCAGCCTCCTTTTAACTGGCCTGCCCCCCAACCTCCTGTCTTTTAGGCCAGTTTTCTTCTCTGGGCATATGGCCATCCAGCCTCTGTTTAAAAGCCTCCAAAGAAGGGAGATTCCACCACTCCTTCCTAATGGAATCACTTTTCCTGTAATTTGAATCCACTGCTCCATGTCCTAGTCTCTGGAGCAGCAGAAAACAAGCCTGCTCCATCCTCAATAAGACATCTCTTCAGATATTTAAGCATGGTTATCATCTCCCATTAACCATCTGTTCTGTAGGCTAAACATACCCAGCTCCTCATAGGACATGTTTTCCAGACCTTTCACCATTTTGTTTGCCATTTGGTTGTACTGTTTTGCCACTAACTTCCATGGTTCCATCCTGTGGAATCCTGGGGTTGGTGGTGTAGGGAGAAGTATTTAGAAGTCTTAGCCAGAGAACTTCTCTATGCTTCACAAACAAAAGACCCTGGCCCATGGCATGCAGCCATGATAGTTACATAGAATAACAGCACTGTAAATTTGTAGTGTGAATGGGCCCCAGTACTGTCCATCACAGTAATAATCCTAAACGAAAAAGAAGATTACATGAATTTTCCTGATTAAATTATATTTTGGGATGCTATGAGCTAAACCTGGTATAGGACTCTTACAGTTTTGTGTTGTAATAATATCTTCTATGCCATGCCATGCCATGGGTTAGAAGGATCATCTGGAGTAATTAAATGGAGTTGTCCTTTTCAAAATATCCTATGGGTAGAAATATTAGCCATTATCCCTGACAGTAATCCACAGGTTTCCTCATAATTATATCTTTAAAAATAGCCTAAGGTGTTTCAGAAGTTTCAGAATTTAGGGCTACAGATTTCATACTGCTTGCCTAGTTGGGTCCCAAGAGGAATCAAATTGACCAAAAGAAATATATAACATGTTGAAATTATATGGAGGAGCATTACTGGAAAGATACAGAAAATAGAATGGAAAATCTGTAAATCAAGCATGGAAAGTATCTTGTTTTTCACAGTTCACTTATGGGAATGTCTTTTGCATATTATTCAACATTTCCCCCCTCATTTAGTTTACTGATAATGACAAAAATCTGGGTATGTCAAGAAGCTGCTTGATAATCACTACTCCCTGGAAAATGGCTATGTTAATAATCTTCAATAGGAGATTCAACAGGTGTAGCTTCTTTGATCATTGTGATACTGGAATGGCAACAACTGCACCTGCTGAATGTTGCCTAGCCCTAGGGCTCCAAAAATAATATGGGATCTTTCTCAAGTGAATCGTGGCAAGGTTGCAATTACTTGCAAACAATTCCAACACAATTTTGATGTTGTCCAAGTACTATCTTGGAGGTTGAAATTCAAGCAATTATATTCCATGCAAATAATACATAATTTCCTGACAGGCAGAGATCTCACCTAGGCTTCAGCAACTAACTATTTGACCACAAAACTCACCAAGCAGCATTCTAAAGGATTTGCTAACCTCTTTTTCTCCTTGAATATGCTCCCGTTTCAGAAATGTCTCAGGTGAATCATTCCCAATCATTTCATTACCATTACACAAAAACGTTACTAATAAAAATCTTCCAGATGTTAAAAAAACGTAGGAGGTGGGTTTTCTTTTTGGGGGGGGGGGGGGAGACTGGTAGAAGATGCAGTGAGTAGCAACCAAATTTTGGGCAAATTGAATTTGTCTTAGTTTTGTTGGGATCAGGCAATGGTTAGATGATGAATATCCAGCCTGAGAGAACAGGAGAGGGGAAAAGTCTCAAAAAAAAGGTCATCTTACTGCCATGGTTGATTCTCATTCCAGATCATGGGATCTGTTCTTGTGGTCGATGCATTTGTAAGGATGGATGGTTTGGAAAGTTGTGCCAACACCCAAGAAAGTGCAACATGACTGAAGAGGAGAGTAGAAGTTTTTGCGAATCGGCGGATGGCATATTGTGCTCAGGAAAAGGTAAGTATAGGGAACTGATTGATGCTGAGTACGAGCATGTTCCAGGAGATTAAAAAGCACAACCTGTGGGTTATAAATTGTAGTGCTTTCTTTTGTAGGCCCCTTGCTGTTAAACAGCTTCTCAGAATGGCTTACAATACACAGCGCTGTTGTTGGGAAGTTCTCCATGTTGTCTTTAGAAGCTTTGCTTTCAGGTACTGTTTACCAACAGCAGGCTATTCCATTTGGTGTTGTTGTTGTGGGAGTATAGATCTATGTGGGACCATTATGTATCAGGGAGTACATTTTGGCATTATGTTTTGAGTGCTAGAAGCAGCAGGCATGTGTACATTTGTTAAATCTTTGTAAAGGAAATACAGTAGTTGATCTGAGTGGGAAGGCCTTTTTCCTTCCTTCCTTCAATTCTTCCTTCCTTCCTTTGTGCTGTTATTTTGCTTTTAAACTCAGTTCTATACTTAGTCTGATCACTGCAGGGCCATTGCCCTGAGGATGTGTGGTTGACATTTTGCACCTTCCTTCCCATCTCTGATTAAATCTCTGGTGACCTGTATGCATTGGTCATTGTAAGTAGGAATTATTTATTTATGTGTCTCATGTGCATACGCTGAGTTTTTAAAACATCACTTAAACCTTTTTTTAAAAGAAAAAAGAAAAACAAAATGTGATGGTGACGTGGCCCAATGTTTCAAAATATTTCTAAGCAAGTATGTTTGTGCAAGAGCACATGCAGGAAGGAGTTTCATGGCAAACAATCCTCTATTTCCAAACTTTGCCAGAAAATGAGGACAAGGCAGAAGGTAGGGACAGATTTTCCTCTTTTTATTTGTTAGCAGAGCCCTTTAAAATATATATATCTCATGTTTCAATGAGTCTCCTCCAAGCATCACCACACCTGGTCTGGATCCAGTCCTGTCTAAATGAAACTTCGACAAAGCTGAGCTTGGCCCGAGTTCTGTTCCTAAACTTAGCTACTGTGTGATCAGCACAGCTACTGAATACAGAAAGTCAGGACATCCCTGCAAAATGTTGAATAAAGAAAATTAAACAAGCTTTCCAACCCCAATTTTTCACAGTAGCAGTGGAATGTTGTATTAGGGTTAGATCTATATTCAGTTCGTTCTCCATCTAGATCTGTTTGCTGAGTATTTCTCTTTGTAGCATATGGCTGAATATACTTAAATGTGCTGGCTGGCATGCCATATACTGTAGCAGTTACTGATTCATGACCTAGAGTTATGGATCCATAACAGCTATGCATTCTGTTATATTGTATATTCACAATCATGGCACTATTGCTATGATTGTAAATGCCCCTTTAAGCTCCAGGGAGATGCTCTGAGTGATAAAGGTTTGTTTGAGGCTACAACAACTAGAAGTAGGATTCCTGTCTTAGCTTTATTTTCATACCTGGCTGAATCATCACCCAAATGTCGCTCAAACATCCCTTAAAGGTGGAAAAAGCATGCACATGTGGAAGCCAGGTGCACTTCCTCCATCATCATGGAAACATCGCTCCCTCTAGCATCCCTAAATTGTCTCAAGGGTAGAGGATTTCCTATGAATGCAAAGTTTGTGTTCATAAGAAATCCACTCCCCTGGAAGGATTCAGGGACGCTAAGAGGGAGTGTTGATTACATGATGATGGAGGAAGCGTGCCAGCTTTCCACACACATGGTCTTCCTCCACCTTTGAGGGATGTTTGCGCAATGTTTGAGTGACGTTTCAGCCAGGTATGAAAAACTTAATGTTAACACTGGTGGAAGTGGGCTGGAAATATCATCTGCTTGTGCCCTGATTGCCAGCAGAATGCTAACTGTTGATGGGCTTGAAGCGCCATTCCAGGAGACAATACAGTCAGCCCTTTGTATCAATGGATTCAAGCACTCACAGCTTGCAAATATTTTAAAACATTATAAATTCCAAAAAGCTAAATGGGACACCATCTTACTGTGCAACTGTATTCAAGGGACTTGAGCATCCATGGTGGAACCAAACCCCAGTGGATACTAAGGGCCCACTTTACCTAGTTACACATTCATAACTAAGGGTGTGAACAGACAGGCCAAAATAAAGCTGCATTGGGTCACTTTGGAAGTGTGCTGTTTAAATGATGCATGCATCATAAGAGGCCAGAAGCCATGCCAAAACCATGCTCCAGTCCTAAAAATTGGAGCGCAGTTTTAGTGCAGCTTCTGGCCTCTTAAGATGTGTGTGTCATTTAAACAGCATACCTCCAAAGTGACCTGAAGGAGCTTTATTTTGGCCTGTTTGTTTGGGCCACTAGTAAGTGATGTAGGCCCCTATGCTTGTTTAATAAATATAGATCTATGAACAGTTTGTCGGCTATTGTAAAATACCTCCTCTCCTCCTAATTTCAATTCCCCAAGTGTCCAGAAAATGAGATGTCAAGGGTTTGGGAATCATGCTGGCCTGGAGTGGAATCCTTACAAATCAGGGAAAGACACCTTCAGTGAACAGAGACTTTCCACCAAAGCAGAGGAGAGAGAGAGAGAGAGAGAGAGAGAGTTGTTGGAGCACAATACTAAGCAGTTCCATGCTGGTAAACAATTTTTAAGATCAAGCTGATAACAGAGTTTTCTCTCATGCAAGACATTCCTAATAAATTTTCTAAACCTCTGTGAGCTAGTGCCACAGCATAGTTTCTTGCTGCATTTTCAGACTTCTGATTGCAAGATGTATTTTTAAAGGACTTAATGTGACACCAAATTCTTCACTTCTGCTTGACTGGCTGAGTGTGCTTTTGATTCCTGGTGAGGATGGTGTTGTGGTGAAATACATAATCAGCTACAAAAGATCTGCAACCATGTGTGCCAGGGAAACTGATGGTAGAAGGTAGATTTCAGTCCTGCTTGTTTTGGTCTAAGTACAAAACTACGTATTAAGCCACAGAGGCTGTTGCCACATTGCATAATTAATGCAGTTTGACATAGAGCTTTATCGCACTGCGTTCCTTCCGTTCCGTTCTGAGTACGGAACGGAAGGAGCTGGAACGAGTGCGGAACGAGTGGGGGACGGATTTTATCGCACACACCCGTCCCTCATTCGTTCCATTCCCCCTCTCTTCCGTTCTTAATCTGTTCCAGAGGGGGGAATTTTTGAGAACTGTTCTGAACAGTTCTCAAAAAGCGTTCCCTCTGGAACAGAATGGGCAGGGAGGAGAGGGGGAACGGAACGAGTGAGGGACGGGTGTGTGCGGTAAAATCCGTCCCCCACTCGTTTCCATTTCCTGCCGGGCCGGGTCGAGAACTCAGTGCAATAAAGCTCATAGTGTTAACTGTCATGGCTCCATCCTGTGGAATCCTGAGATGTGTAGTTTGTTGTGGCACCAGAGTTCTCTGGCAGAGAAGGCTAAATATCTCACAAAATGAGAAATCCCAGAATTCCATACCATTGAATCATGGCAGTTAAAGTGGTGTCGAACTGCACTACGGTAATTATACGGTGTAGATGCAGCCAGACACAGATAAGATCAGAGGGTCCCAGGATCCAGCCTGTCAGATTAACCAAAATAAACTAGTAACAGGGATATCATGAAACAGAGGTAGTCAGTGCTCCCAAACGTATTCCCAGGTTTTATTCATGGTGTGTGTGTTGTATGTGTGTATAAATATATACAGTGCAACCTCTCCAACCGCAGGCTTGCCATCCATGGATTTAAGCATCTGTGGACAGCAAACTCCATTGCCCCTAATGACTGAGCCTGCACATAGCTGAAACAGAGCAGAGGAGAGAAAGACCCCTGTGGATACTAAGGGTTGACTGTATGTGTGTGTATGTGAGAGTGAGCGAACGGGAGAGAGAGAGAGAGAGAGAGAGAGAGAGCACCAGTATGGATTCTGGAGACCAGGGTTTAATTCCCCATTTGGGCATGGAAACCCACTGGGTGACCTTGGATGAGTCACACGCTCTCAGCCCCAGAAAACCCAAAGCCAGTTATAGGTTTGCCTAAAATTTACCTTAAGTCTGAAACAAGTTGCAGGCACACAATAACAACACACACACAAAGTTGTTAGGCATTTACATGATCACAGACTGACTTCCAATCATGTAAATGTGAATGGTGATGCTCCATAATGCTCATATTCTTAGGAAGGGAGCAGAGACACGGCTATGTTTCCAAGACTGTTGTGTGGAAAGATCCAGCAGTGTCACCATAATACAATACAATGGGACGCATTATGCATTGGGACACATTGCACAATGAGAATCCCAATTGTGTTCCAGGCTATTTTGCATGCTGTTCCACTGTGCATTGTTGCAGTTCACTAGCATGGTTGTGTGTCATGTCAGTGATGTAGCTCCGTTATCCTAAAGTTATGCATTGTAACCTCTGATGTAGGGTCTCAGCCAATATCTATAGCAAAATATATGCACTGACAGTAATGGTCTTAATTGCCCAGACTATTCTTTCCCCCCCCCCTAGAGTTGTTCCTGTAAATATAACAGCACTGAACATATGTGATGCTTTGCACAGAATATGATATAGCATGTAGTCAGTGCCCAGTTCAAAAGAGTGAGAGTTCATCAGATTAGAGGTAAATAAGGAAGCCATGGGAGCAACAAATGTGTTGGCTGCTTTTGGGAAAAGAAAAAGAAAAAGCAATGGGATATTGGAGTGGTTTTTGTCCCTTTACCTGGCTAGAGCATAATAAGGTACCCCATGATTATTACTTCAGACCATTATTATCCCTGCTTCAGTTCTTGCAATTTCAGTGGCCAGAGGGATTATCTCTTTTCTCTGCCCCATACCTGAGCTCCAAAATCCCACTTTCTAATCCTGCTTGGAAAAGTAGGCTTGATTGTATAGCTCTGGGAACAAAGAGAAAACCTCTCTCTTCAGAGTAACTCCTGATTAAATCAAAATGGAGGGAAATCACTGCAGGGCCTTATAGAGAACACTTCAAGTTAAAGCACACCTCCATAACACCCTTCTCTTCAATAGGCTTTTATCTTGATTATCTCCTTGTAGACAATGGCTTATTATTAATAGGCACTGATTGTGTGTGCCTGAGATGTTCCATGGCCGACTGAGAAGCTCCACTGTTCTGTAAGTGCCAGTAATAATTTTTGTACTTTCAGGTTCATGTCACTGTGGAAAGTGTGTCTGCTCGCCACAGGAATGGTACATTACAGGAGAATTCTGTGAATGTGATGACAGAGACTGTGACAAACATGACGGCCTTATTTGCACAGGTGGAGTACAATTCCCCAAAACACCTTAGCTTCCTTCTTCATAGTATTATAGCAATTGAAGGAGATTGTCTAGGCTGGCACCACCTACTGCCCAAAAAGACTTGAGCATCCACTCAGTAGCCTCCTGGTAATAAATGTATACACTTTAAACCCCATTGCACCACAAAGCGAAGCACACAGAAAGGAGCAAATTGTTCCATTTAAGCTTTCCTCAACCCAGATCCCACCAGAGGTTTCAGATGACAACTCCCATCATCTCTAGCCACCATGGCCATTGTCTGGAGATGGTGAGCACTGTGATCCATCCAACACATCCAGAAGTTGCCATGCTAGGATGACTGTTGTGGTGGACTAACAAGATCTGACACATCTAGATTCTTGTGAGGGGAAAAGTTCCTTTCTAATTCTTAGTTAGGAAGCCTTCCAACCAGAGTGTGAGAAGGAAATGGGCTCTGTAAATGAAGCTGTCAAACAGTAAAAATAGTATAACAAACAAACAAACAACAATTTCATTTTACAAAAACATTTTCATAACAGAGCAGCAGCCCTGTTTAGTTTGCTGATAGGAAGGAACATCACAGAACCTGTACATTGTGGTGTAGACTGGGGTTTTGTGTGTGTGTGAGAGAGTGTTTAGACTTAATGTTCAGGTAGCCTTGAAGAATGAAGGAGTAACAAGTAGTGAAAAGGACTTAATTCCACACAGAGTCCTTCTAATGCTCTTCTCAATTGCACAGGGCCACACAGAACATCATTTTCACGTCAGGGCTTGTAGTTAGAAAAATTTGTCCAGAATCTTCTATGGCAGTTATGAATGTGTAACCTAGGTTAGACACTTGTGAATGTTACATTTCATGATTCTTACATAGCCTATTGTTTAGGGGCTACATAGAGACTGTGAAAGTCTCCTAGTTCCTACCTACTGGGCAGCAGCTGCTGTGGTCAACAGGTTCTGTTCCCCAGTTGATCAGGAAATAGCTGGCTGATGTCCTACCTCTCTCCTTGTAGGGGAGATCTTGTGACAGAATCTGCTTCTGCCTGTTCCACTGGAGATTGTTCATGGAGGAGGTGGAAATAGAGGTCAGCTGCTTCCCAACTGACAGGGGAATTGCAGTGGTTGTTTCCCAGGAGTGGGAATTGTGAAGGTTTGACCAGGAGTCGTTGTGTAGCACCGTAACTCGGTGTTGGCTTATATCTCCCAACCTGGATTCTGGCCACTGTGTCTAGTTGAAGTGAAGGATGTGATCTGAACTCCATTGCAAATTATACTTGAGTCACATGCCCAACATGCTTTGAGCATGCATGGGTGGCATTAGTATCCCTACCTAATGTCTTACACTTTCACTAGTGGTGCAATTGGTAAAGTGGATGATCTGGATTAGGAATATTTTGGTTAAAATCCCTGCTAAATCATGCAACTCAAAGGCTCAGAGAGCTGGTGTGAGGGGGGGAGGGATGTCAAAACACCACCCTGTGCTTTTTAGAAGAAAAGTGAACATAAATAGGAAGCCTGGGCGAACTGTACTAATAGGCAGCAGTCTTACTCAGTGGTTCACTCGTGTGGGTGCAGAAATAGTAAACCCTCACTGTTCTTCCTGAACCCTCTGGCTATTCTCTTTGATGGAACATAACGCTGGGTGTGTCACAGAGCCTGGACAGCAGATACTACTATTGTGGGGGGTTGTGTATAGAAATGAAATTTAGTTGACATTCAGCTTGTGTGGGAGACTCAGTGGGTAGGACAGGCCATATGGCACACACTGTTTTTCTTAACCCCTCACTGCTGTATCTTCTCATCCTGGCATCCATGTCTTGAAATAGTTGCTTCAAGCTAGTGGTGGGGTGGCTGTCATGCTCGACACAGTTGCTTGACACACGCAACTGCTTTGTGAAAAACACTTGCCCATCTCTGACTTACATTCTTTGGATGTCAAAGACCTGAAAATATTCCATGACACTCATATTTTAATTTATAAACATATCAATCTGTAGTGGGATTGTTTTGGCCATTCCAGTTCTCTATTCATTCATCATAATTTTTTTTCCCTGTCTTGCTGTTGTTAATTTTTTCAAGATAAATTAATTGACTGAAGGATGGCTGGTACAAACAAGCTCTCCACATTAAATTAGCTCCAGAGCACATGTTGGTGTCTCCACCATCCTAGCTAAAGTGGATGTAAAGGACGAAGGTGTCTATTTCCCTTTGTTCCTTGGCCTCTTACATGAACATTAAATCAGCACTGAACCAGCTGGATGTAAACTCTGATGTCTTCATTAAAGCACTGACTGTGTTTTTGATGACATTGCTTTTAAAAAAGAGGATTTCACTAGCTATTTTCAGTCAAATCATAAAGCAAGTTCTGCCCAGGATGAGAAAATATGTACTGAGAAAAATAAAAGCTGTTTTACAGTGCTTTATGGCTTACAGAGAAACACATGTTTAATGCAGTACATTTCAATTATGCATAATTATAGTCTGTCTTGTTTTGTTCCAGGAAATGGTATATGTAGCTGTGGAAATTGTGAGTGCTGGGAAGGCTGGACTGGGAATGCTTGTGAAATCTGGCTTGGGACAGAATACCCCTAACTCTGCCATGGAACACTGAAGAAGAAAGATTTCTGGTTTGGTATTGTACGTTTTTGGATTTTGGACTTCCTTCCAATATTGGCTGCTAGAATAAAATCAACTTTAAACATGTTCACCACTAGAAGTAAGACCAAGACAGAGAACTTGAAATGCTTCTTTTCCAATCAAATCAAATCAGCACACCTCTTTGTTGCTCTGATTCTGTTCTCAGTGTAATGAGTGGGAGCAGGATGAAAACACCCAGTATCAAAAATAATACAATATACCTTCAAGAGGGTCACAATTATTGTTTGCTGGAAATTGCACAGTTGAGAGGCATTGCATGGCATATTCAGATTATTGAATTTGGCTTCATTGTATAATGAGAACTATATTTGTGTGAAAGGGTCATGCTGTTCAGGAATATGCTAGAAGTCTGTAGGATGGAGTGGGGGGGTGATCCCTTTGTTGCTGGTAGTTTCTTTATCTCTCCCCTCCTTTCCCCTCCCTCCTACAAACCTACCTCTAGATGTCTTTCCTGCTTTGTCATCCCATCTACTACCCCCCTTTAATGCAGCTGTTTGCAAGAATAGGGAAGAAATGGAAATGGAATGGGAGCGTGTAAAGAAATCTCTTCCTCTACACAGCCAAATTGCCTCTTTCCCCAGGTTTATGGCCAAGCTGAAAGTATTTGCTGTTGTATTGTGTTGTATGTGTGTTTTAAATGGGTTGAAAAATGCTGCCCATCATCATGCTTTGAGACATGAAAAATATGTGAAAAATAGATCTGCATCTTTGTGGTGCTATTCTGCTCTTTACCATTTTCCTTCTTCCTTTGTTATTGTTTGCCCAACATGCAGTTTAATTCTATTGAGTGTGATGAGCCATATGGTATCATAATCTTTGCTGATTATGTGATAGTGTGACACCAGAAATGTTTGGTACTCAAACTCATATTCAAACCCACCCACCCCAATATGTGATAGCTTACACAATTTAACTAAAGTGTATGGAGGGGTGGGGGGACAAAGAAAGAAGAAGATAAGACAAAAAATGGAACCAAGAAAAAGTAGCAGGGCAGGGGAACTAACAAGGGAGAAACAATGCAAATGTTTGGCAAAGTGAGTGTTTTTCAATAACCCACTTAGTTGCCTCAAATGTGCTGCTTTTAAAAAGAATTTGAAAGGTGTATGGCATTGACTGCAATCCTACATGGAATATCCATCTTTCTGCATGAATGAATTGTAAGCTCCTGCTTCCCTAGGCTGTCAGAAACTCTTTTCAAGCAAGCAGAGGTGAAGTGACAAAAGTAAACCAGTAGCTTGTATATGTGTATTGCTTTGGCTGATTTCCACTCCCCCATGCCATCAAAGACCCCAAAAGAAAGTAATGGTGATGCATTAAGAGAAGCTGCTTGATTCTGTCTGGGAAGCTAGTGCCCAAAAGGACATACTTTCAAAGCTACCTCCAGATGAAATAGTGAAATAGATTAAGAGTCCATCCAACTTGGCATCTCAGCAGGGCTATAAAACCCACAAACCATTGTTTGGCCACCACAAATAGGGAACAGATGCCTTTCAGAAAGCTCCAAATAGCTACACAGCTTGAACACAAGATCATACACAGTGTAGGAAACTGCTGAAAGAGCCAGAAATGATGGGGCAAAGCTAAGCTGGAAACTAACACAAACCCATATTATCTGAATATTTGCCTAGCAATATAATGATGAATCAGTGCCAATTACATTATGCAACTGATTATTTGCCAGCTCAAATAGCTAGATAATATGAGCCATTATAATTCATGCTTCAAGTTGTTTTCAGAGCTTTGCTTTGGTATTATTTTAAGTAACTATGACAAAGTACTGCCGGGATGTTCAAAATTCTGCCAAAGCCTGTGGGGAGATAAGGCTCTTTAGTCTGGTCAGGAGCTCATTTGGGCAAATTGCACAAGGGACATTTTCATAGCTGTTTTGATAACTTGTAAGAACTTATGAGTTTACTGGGGTGAATTTACCACAACATGTAAAAAATGCCCATGCATACAACATGAAGACACAGTCTGATGTGAAAGTTTAGTAAATTGCAATTGCTAACTCATATAGACTACTATATTGAGTAGTTTAGACCTCCTATTTTTTTTATTGTATACATGGACTATGGCACAGGCATTTTCCTATTCCCTAGTTAACCAAGTGGAATAGCTAGTGACCCTGATGGGGAAGACACAATCCACCTTGTATCAAAAAATACATGCAGCCAGTTCAGTGGGAGCCAAATGAGTACTAGGATGGAAATCAGGCTGTACCTCCGTATGTACAGGATGTACATTTCATTCTCATGTGCAAGAACAAAGCATTTCATCCTTACTAGAGGAGATTATAACACTTTGGATATTTTTAAAGTCATTTTTCACATTTCAGGACTTGGTTGCAAAAAATGTGGTTTTAAACCTCTTCTAAAAAACATTTTCGCCACAAAATGCCACTGCTTGAGAGTTTCATCAGTGCTAGCAGGACATACAGTAGGAAGGACAGAGGCAACAACCATGTTCCAGTGGATTTTCCATTTCTGATCCTTCCACAGATGGGAGGGGGGAATGATTGTAGTGAATGGGGTGTTGGATATCTCCTTATGTGAATGTGTAAAGACTGAAACTACAGGTATAATCAGGCTTTATGCCAGTGTAATATTCCAATGTGTTTCTAGCCAGTGTTTGTTAAACAAAAACATTATTTTTGCACAAATTTCACCAGAAATGAGGGAGAAAGGAACACTGGTCTTTTCACTCTCACTCCAGAATGAAAAGTCTTGCAGCTGTTTATTTTTGTATATAGGCTATCTTGACATGTCAATATGGCCTTTCTTGTCAAAGATGAGAAAAACTGTGATCTTCTGTTCCCTCGAATACATAGTAGATTTTTTTTTTCTGAGAAGTAAGTTGGACTAGGCAAACTCCTAGGAGCTTTTCAGCTCTATGCTTCTGTGATGGGATCTCTTATTTGGGATGTGGAGGGAGAACCTTAGGGGTGAGATGAGATGGAATTGTCCATGTTTGCCAAGCAAACATATAAAAGACTCTAGGTCCCACTGTTTATGGCAATTACATAATGACATACATGTCATTTCCCTCAGTCCATACTTTCTTATGAAATCAACAGCCCCCCCCCCTCATTTTTTTCTCATACTGCAATAATTTTGTTAACTTTTAAGGTGCTACAAGACTTTGTAGCTGGCATCTTCTTATGTCCCACCTCATGCATCTCAGGAAGTAGGCTCAGGTCTATGAAAGCTCATGCTAACAGCTTTTTTCTTTCAGTTAGTCTCAAAGATGCTACAAGACCCCTTTGCTTATTGATTTTCCAGATTAACATGGCTATGTCTTTGACAAGAAGCCTGGGGGACTCCAGAACCAGCTCTGAGACCAGTTGTGTCAGCTCGGCCAGGGAGTCTGTTAGGTTACGGGGTGGACGGTACACCAACAGAATCTCCAGACTGTCCCTAGCCTTCAGGGTCAGGTAAATGCACTTGATGTAATCTGTTTTTTGGATAGGTTTCCTGGCCAAGGTGATGGTACATTTATGGACTAAGACAATTCCTCCCCCTTGCCCACTTTCTCTAACCTGCTCCTTAGCGGTATACCCTGCTGGGAGAGTTTTGTAGATTGTAGATGTTAGTGTTCTTTTCCAACTCCTGCAACGACCAAAGGCCTTCCCTTGGAATCACTGTTGTGCTGCAGTAGCCCTCCTGTCATGGCCATTCTACTGCTGGCAGAGGACAGTGGAGATCAGAGAAGCATCAGACAATGTTCCCATAGTAAGACCAATGATGTCAATGATGTCATCTGCCCAGCCTCTGGATTCCAGCAAAAGATGTCCTTTGTCTGTATCTAGCTGCAGCCGCATAGCCAGATGGTTCTCTGATCCCACCTCCTGGGAGCAATGAAATTGCAAGAGTCAGGGGCTATCACAGCACAACAATGAGTCTTGAGAGTGGTAACAAGGGCACCATAGTGGAGTCGGGACTCCCGAAGTCTATACTACTCTTAACTAGCACTGCATCTACGCTGCAGAATTAATTTAGTTTGACACTGCTTTAATTGTTATAGCTTAAATCTATGGAATTCTGGGGTTTGTAGTTTTGTGAGATATTAATATTCTCTGTCAGGGAGTTCTGGTATCACAATGAACTACAAGTCCCAGAATGAAAAGGTATCATGTAGCACCTTTGTATTTGAGGAAGCAGCCAATGGGCAAAACAGACCACTTCTTTGAAGCGGCGTCCCACTGCCCCTTTCCTCACCAGATCGGGGCTGTGGCAACCACATGCTATGGTCCAATCCAGCACTTTGCCAGTGCTAAAAACAATGGCAAAATGCCACTCCTTTTAGCGCCAGCAAAAAGGAACACTTGCCGCCATGTTGGCAGCTTTTCAGTGCTCCTTTGCCACAACATGTGTAAACACTGTGGCAATGGAGCGCTGTAAGACCTCTTGCCATGCGGTTGGGCACGTGGCATGACATCTCCACTCTGCCCCAATGCAGGCATTAAATACCGGTCTGTTTAACCCCTCAGTCTATGAAAGTTTATGTTTATTCTATCCAGACTAACATGGCTATGTTTTTGAATACATATCCCCATGATTCCATAGGATGGAGCCATAACTAAAGTGGTGTCAAACTGCATTAGTTCTGCAGTGCGGCAGAAGTCTAGATAAGATCTCACCTTGTATGTGTATTGCAATAGACAAACACATGAAAACTTCTGGGACTTGATGTTGACAACTACTGTCTTCATATTTTCTTTCATTCTTCAGTTGAAGGTATAAGCCTTCATAACCACCAGCTCCATCACCACCACCACCACGCACAATAGCATTGAAGGTTTATGGTTAGGTAGTTGGATTGTTCTTCTCCATTACTCTCAAGGGAAGAGGCCAAGATATGCTACAACTTAAGTTTTAGTGAAAGAATGCACCTTCAATTTGGGGGGAAAAGTGTGTATGTGCATATGTACATGTATGTGTACACAATTCCAGGCCTCTTGCTCATATGGAGAGCCTCTTGTAGTCATGCACATATATATGTTACACAATTGTTTGGGCTTGAAGGCCCTGAAACCATAAACTTTAGCAGTCCTGAGGGTTCTGTAGACTATACAGTATTCACTGCCAGAAAAGGCTACTACATTTTTACAAGTGCCTTGCCATGCTGAGTTGACTACTTTTCCATCATAGAAGGGGCAATGCTATCCTAGGTTGCTAGGGATTTGTTCTTCAAAACATGGCTTCTCCCAGCTTGTTGTTCTTGCAGCCCCGTTCTTGTTACAAGAATGGGGAGCATGCCCGTATTTTGTAAGCTAAATTATAGATGTCCTGTTGTGATGTTGTTCCCCTCTAGCACCTTCCTGAAAACTTGAGCAAGTGAGATTCATGCCTTGCCAACTTTGTCATCATTTTCCTGAAGCAGAAAGCAATGTGAGGAAAAGAGATTCTTTTATGCATGGTGACTCTACATATGAGCAAGAACTCTGGAAAAGTAGGGACCTTACTTACATGGAAAGCCTTCATGCAAACACAAACCTCTTTTTAATTTGCAGCCTTTTCCATGTGAGGAAAGCAATAATGGAAAGAATAGGGCTAGGCCCTGTTCTGCTCCCATGTTCAGGAAAGTGTGGTAAGTAACACCTCTCTTGAAAGGGGCTATGCTTTAGTGAGTGATTTGAAATCCTGTGTCAGATTAATTGTGGAGGGCTACTATGGTCAAATTTCATGGTTGTTTCATCTTTAATAGGTATGCTTACCCCATGACTTCTTGGTGATATGATTAAAAGTAGCCTGTGCACTTACCGATGCTGTTGGGCTCCTGGAGGCCACACTTTGCCCACTTTGATCTGGAGTTGGCTTCAGGTTTGAGAGGACACCATGTGAAGCATCTTCTGGTGGTGACCCCTGGTATGTTTAACCTGGTGGCAATGATAAGGAGCAGTGCTGATCAGCTGGGATCTGACACCTTTTAAATGTCCCACAAATCCCTTGACATAGTATGAGGGGACTGTTGGGGGGTCATTTTGATTTCCAACAATGGCCCAGAATGACACCATGTCAGGCATTGTGAAAGACTAAAATCATAGCTAGATCCAGCTAGCCACTGCTACATCAGACCCGAAAGAAACGGTGTGAAGAGGGCCACAGGGCGAGTGTGACTTGTGGCCCAGTTGTGGCCTTGGCATTTGCATCAGGATGACAGTGGCTGGTGGAAAGTTTTAGGAAAGCTTTCCACAGCCTCAGAAACTCCTAGTCACCATAGTAGTGGCCGTGCTGAGTGGGGAATTCTGAGTTCATCTGCACAGTTTAACTGTATGCAGATGAAACTGTTTGGACCATGGAAACATAAGGAATGATATATTTAGAATAGTAAATTCAGACAGGTCAGTCTTAGGAACAAAATGCTTTATTTTATTTTCAGTAATGAAATGCTGTGCACTGTAGTATTCACATTGGATCATTTTTTAAAAATAAAAATGAAACTTTGGGGTGATTTTCTGCTTTATATACATAGAGTAACTTTTTGTACATTGAGATTTGGCATCCTTTTAGTTCTCTGGGGGGAAAGATTGCATACATTTTCTTTGTAAAAATGCTGACATTTTTTGTGTTAAATGAGGAAACAGTGTATTTGGATATACACTGTGTTAATATGCTACTGTTTTGTAGCAACAGCCTAAGTGTTCATATTCAGCTTTTGGACTAAGAAATAAGGAAAGAGTACTGTAATTGCAAATGATTTACTCAAAATTATTATAGAAACTTTTTCTGTCTTTTCTTTCCTTTTCTTTTAGAAATAGCATGTACTCTTTAAATAGGACTCTCCTGCTCTGAAGAACTGCTACGGTGTGAAACATTCTGTAGAAGCCTGCATTTCCTAGATATTAAAAGTCACACCCTCAGCATCCCACCTCAACACAGCAAACCCTTCATGTCATAGTTTCTCTTGTCCTTATAAGCAGAATACATAGCTCTTTTTGGAGATTGTATTCACAAGGACACAGTGGTACAATGACCTCTAAATCTCTTAGCATAATTTATTAACAGGAGTTCTGTGCATGCATAATCAGACAGATAGTCCTCAGAACTGCTCTGTGCTGTCTTCACATTCCAGGTTTTGCACGTCCCAACATTTATTGCTACAATATTATTGGAAGATTTACGGTGAAAGCAATCATTTAAAATTCTGGTTGCTCATTTGATTAGAGAGCAGTTATTTTATATAGTAAACATAATTGATTTTGGGATCCATTTCCAACAGGCATTGTTATTGAAATATTTGTTGGTTTTATTTGTGCAGAGAGAGGTACAGCATGCAATTCTCCTTATTTGCTCCTGATGTTACTGGTGAGGTATGGTAACTGTTTAACTCAGACTGAAGCCATACTGGTTACATCTGAACAAGTGATTTGCATGGGAAGGCTGATAAATGTGGTCCGTGAAGGAGAGAGTGTGCAGTGGCTAGAAATCTTAATTAAAGAGCAAAAGGCCAATGGCTTAAAGACACCTAAGAAACGAAACACTTTATTGTAAGAACGCCATTTAAACAGGCAAGTTCTCTAGGGTGGTAAAAAATGCTGAATTAAACTAGTACCACTTCTGGAAAAGGCTGAGAGGAAGAAGCAAAAGGGATGGAAAGAGAAGAGGTGGAAAGATCCCTGAGAGCACCACTTTATATCACAGAGAGGACAGGATAGGTGGATAAAAGATGGGGATTCTTAGTCACTTGAACTGTTCAACCCTATCACTGCTGCTATCTTGAAGAGATGGACTGAGATCCTGCATGGGGCACATAGCTACAATCTGATCCCCTAAAACCCAACTTAAAAGCCAGGGGTTATTTGATTCTGGCAAGCGGAGTGCTGGAAGATGTTATGCCAGCCCCCTCCTGCCAATGAACATTTGGTGAATTTAGACAAAGCAGGAACCACTGTAGGGCCTTATCACAAATTCTTATCACACTGCCACGCACTGAAAAGAGCAGGATGGATGTGGCATACTTAAGCACCCTGCTTTCCAGTGCTGTTATTATAATAGCTGCTGCCAATATCTACAGAATTCGGTATGGCTGCCTTGGCTTTCAAAATGGGTTTTAGAGGCATTTGCAGACATGGAAATGGTGCCATGATTGCAAATGTGAATATGAAAGAGTTATGAAGTAGTTAAGTCTAGTTTATGACAACATAACTACCTAACAGCTAAATGTTGCGTTTCTAACAGTAAGCTGCTAGATCAACCCATGGACAGGTTGTTTAAAGGAAACCCTATTCAGGCATTCAAAGGCAGGTTAAAACCAACACATGAGGGAAAACACACTAGTCCCATTCCCCTACACTGTTGTCCTCTCCACATTTGCTAGTACTAAATGTGGAGATTCTCCATAGAATTGATATATTGGAAAATATGGATAGCTGTCACATGAAGTTGAAGCTCTTGTTTTCAGATGATTGTTCTCTGCATGAGGAGACTGGTAGAGAATGGCATGATGGTAACACACATACACACCCCAGCATGGTAATTTTTAACCCTTGTTTGAATTACTGAAAAGAATGAAAGACTGAAAAAAAGGCCATTTTTAGACCTGTTTTCAACAAGAATGATACTGGCTTCTGATTTGTGTCTATAATAGGTCAAGTACCATGCACATATGCTGAGATGTCTTGTCCCTGAGCACTAAGATCACCACCTTTGCATTTGTAGCATGTTTGTGATATAGGTTTGATGGAAGCAGTAATTTGATGCAATGCTTCTTTCCCCCCATTGTTTACTGTACTAGAGTCAGAGTCTGAAATACTGTACTTAGAAAGTGTGACAGCTACTGTATTTTCAATTTTAAAATAGACATGTTAAGCCAGCATAGGCCTTTCTTTTGAAAGCCTACCCCATTTAGTAGAGAAGGGAATACTGAATAAATTCAGCATTAGAGATGTGAAAACCAATCATTTCTATTTTTCTTGCATTTCTCAGAATCCTCTTGTCTTGTCACAGTTCCGCATTGGGTTGTAAGACTTCCCATAGCCCTGCATGGATACTCAGATGTCTATGGGTAGGCACAGCTCCCATGGACATATTATAGGCAATTTCTCCATTGTCAGAAGTGTGTTCATGCACATTTTCCTCATATTTGCATTTTTAGTTAGGTGCACCTATATGCGTGTATAGTTAGGTGCATCTATACTCAAACAATTGGGGGGGGGGTCTTGAACACGTTTTCCTCCTTGTGGTGAGAAACTTGAAAGATACACAAGTGCTTTGTTTAATAAACTCACCACCGATGAATTATATAAATTTCAATTAGGGCACATTTCCTTTTCATCTCAAGTTGGCTTATTCAAATGGCTCATATAAATGGCCAAATATGACAGGTGGAGAAAATATCATTTGCAACATTTTTTTTCTTGTTTGAAAGTGGTGCCAATTTTGTCCTCAGGGCATCTGATTTTCTAAGATGGTTGGTATGAACAAGGAAACTGGATATGCACAGGGCTTAATATACCATCCTCTTTATTAGTGACTCATGTACAGACCACTTTCTCAGAACACACACTGTGCCTTTTGCATAAGGGTGCTTTCAGAAAGAATCCAGTTAATCCCTAAGGCACTAAAGTGGTTATTCTGTTAATAACATACAAAGGTGAACTTGAAAATTATACCTTTGTACCGAATTTTTTTTTGTTAGTGGTACAGAGGGTCACTCTCTTCCTCACACAATGACCAAACCTCTACATGCCTTCCTCATGTCCATGGCTGGGGCTGGTGCAGACTGACAGGCACTGGAGAAGCATCTGGCTGTGTCCCTGCAGACAGACACAAAATGATCAAGATTTCCTAGAGCTTTGTGGCCATCTTCTGGAGGTTCCAGAGGGTGATGTTGTGGTTTTGTATCTGATTATAAGCACATAGCCAGATGTGTCTCCAGTGTCCTCTGCTCTCCACAGTTCACGTTGAATGGAAAATGCTAAAGTTGTTTTCCAAGAAAGTATAAATATTCCACACTTTGAGATCATGCTGCATCTCTATGTCTACTACATTCTGTCCGTCAATTAGCCTCTTTATGCTTTCATAGGACCCTTTCCACGATAGACAGCATCATACAAAAGGTAATCACATTCTTTTCCAACATTAGAGTGACATTTTCTTAAACAGCAGCAGCTATTTCCAGAATCCTGCTGGGGCCTTATGTCTTCATAAGTGGACTTACATCTGTGGGGATTAGAATTGCATAGATCCATAACATTTGTAACCGGTATAGGGCTGCTGTTACATTACTATGCAGGAGAGCTGGCAAAGTGCTTGAGGCAATTCAGTATGCAATATACCTTGGTGTGCAATGCTGGTGTCCCATTATACACCAGTAAAGGGGTTTCTTAGTGCCTCTGCTACTTAGCAGGTATATGTATGTAACATAGCAGGTCATATAGGATTCTGGTGATTGTCTTCCCTGTCCCACATTCACCACCTTCTGATTCCTAATACTTCTGAGTACCACCCTAAAGATGATCATTCAGACTGCGAAGGATCATGGGCTAGTATTCTGAATCAGCTACTTAAAAGTTTACGGATGAGTTAATTTAGGTAACTGATCCATATTCGGGGCTGTTCCTTAGTCATTATTGCAACACTATTGCCATGATCGTAACTCCATCTCCCAACCCAGTTTACCAGTCATCAGCTACATGGAGAGGATATCCATTTTGCCAGTGATTGGAATATGGGTTTGGGAGAGTCAGGATTGGGAGAGTCAGGCCAGGAGTGATTACATAGTTAAGTACAGTTGGACCGCCTTAGCCACAGATTTTTTTATCTACGGATTCTAGCATCCATGGCTTGAAAATATTTGTTAAAAGTATAAATTCCAAATAGCAAATCTTGATTTTGTCATTTAATATATGGGACACAATTTTACTATGCCATTGTATTTAATGGGACTTGAGCATCCACGGATTTTGGTATCCATGGGGCATCCTGGAACCAAACCCCAGCAGATAACAAGGGCACACTGTACACTTAACTAAAATGGTTGAATTCAAAGACATAACGGTATTAAGTTGGATCAGTATTGAAAGACTAATAGAAAGAAAAGCTTTTATAGACAAAGCTTTTGTAGACAAACTTCTTTCTCTCATTTAGCGTATAAGATCTCTGAGTAGCTGAGGTAGAATACTGGTCAGAATAAGCATTCACGACCTTTTTGCTCATTTGTCTGGGTATAATTAACCATTTTGATGCAATAAATCAGAGGTATCACTGAATGTCATACTACAGTGGCACTACACTAGTGAGAATTTTGTTCTGTAAAAATACAGTCACCCCTCCCTTTTTGTAGTGGATCCATTCCAGCAACCCCCCCAACCCAAAATCTGCCAATATTCAAGCCCCATTGGCTTGAAAGGTGGTGTACCACGGTATGCACGTGCTCCAGGCATGTCCCCTATTTTATGTCCCTTCATTTGCCCTTGGGCATAATTGAGGGACACGGATTCAAAGTCTGCGCAAATGGAGGGACAACTGTAGTAGTTAATGCAGTATTTTAGAAAAGATTCCTATTGATAAAATCTCAACCAAAATGTGTGCTTTTGCTTTTAGTACCTAAACACAATGACTGCATATAGAATGAACAAAGCTATAAGCTCAATCGAGCTCATTGGTACTTGCTTCTATACAAACACATTCAGGATTCCACTGAAAGGTGTCGTCTTATACTACTGCAGTCCATACCCAGATCCAACAATAAATTTGGTTTAGCCAAGTTCTCATAAATGTACAGAGTTCTTTCACGATGATTTTCATGATGTATATTAGCAAAAGGAGCTTCTTCTGGTGACATGTGTAGGTAACCCAGCATGTGTAAAAAATCCATGAGTGGGAAAATAGATCTCTGGATGAGGTCGAATGGATGCCTACTTCCCCACTGAGGTCAGAACTATATGAGAATATTATGGCCTGTCCTTTCCAGATTTGTTGACTGGTGATAACATTGTGTCCTCTTTGACTAGTCTGCAACTTACTTGTGAATGAACTGAAGCCAACACAACAAAAGAGACCAAAACATGCAAACTAAGGAAGAATGTTGGACCACAAACACACTGTGTAAATGGAAGTATAACACACACGATCTGTAAATACAAATTGATTCCATCAGGTTTACTGTACAGTTCTTTAGTAAGTAACAGACAGTTGAAAAGGAAGTTTCACTTAACAGCAAAATAAATTTGAGAGGGAACAAAATGGTGGTATCTTGTCCTGGAAAACAATGAGAATTAATATATCAATGAGCTAAAATTTTCTTTGGCATTATCAAGGGGAGAAAGAATTGAGTTTTGCCAAACTATTTACACGAAGTTTTGTTATACTGCAGCCAATGCAATGTTACTTTGCACAATCTTATTTTCTTAAAAAAATATAAATGGTGGGTTTTTTCTCCAATATGTCTTCATATAAATATTTTATTCAATATGTTGCATCTGTGTATACAACAAAATGGTAATAAACACAAACTGTACAATGCAGACAAACTCATTGCTTATATGTATGTCAGTTTAGTAGTACATACCAACAGGTCTGATACATATAGCCTACTACATGCAGTTCATCATTACCATCCTCTTCCCATGCAACGGATGAGACAAGAGACAAACTTAAAGGCGTAACCAAAGCACAAGGAACAAAAAATTATCTCCACTATGCGGAAACAGGGTGTTGGTTTTTTTTGGGGGGGGGGATGCTTTACCCTCAGAGAAAGAAAGATTCATGACTTCAACCTTTGTGAAGGATAACTAAAACTGTATATGTATTCTACTTAACAGTATCAATCATTTACAAACATGAAGTCAGCCTCACTGTAACATTAACTGATCAACTGGTTGGGATGGTAATTTGAGTATAAATGTCTCAAATTAAGATGAAAGAATGCCCCCTATAAATTGGGCCCAAAGGATTAGGCTGCAATGAATGCAGTTTGGATTAAGATGCAGCAAGGGTAGGAAAGTTTTCTTTGCTGGCCTTAATAACCATCAGTTGCAGCAGATGATAATATGTTATCCTATTCCTGCGTTCCATTCTCAGTCTTTGAAGTCAGCTAAAAAAACCTCTGCTCCCTCCCACTTCATGCAACAATATGAAATTCTGAAGAAGTAGCATGTTTTTTGTCCTTTTTATTATGCTTTCCTTTTTCAGAGTGTTCCAGAATGTTTGTTTTTAAAACTCCAGTTGCACAGTACAGAAATATAACGGTCTATTCAAAAGTAAAAGTAAGCAGGCTCCAGGACCTGGTGCTCTAGAGAATAACACAAAACATTTCACAGTTGAGAGTAAGTTGACAGACTGGGCAGAGACTTTCAGTTTCAGTGGTGACTGCGCAGCCTGTAAACACACAGTGCCCGCTTGAGTAGGCCAGGCCACCTGCTGATTCCTGAAAACCACACAAACCCAGGGAATGAGAAGCTCCTCCCTGCGAAATAACAAATGGAAAGGGCACTTCTTTACAATACAGTCCTCCAGGAAATGTCATTTTGAGAAGCTACGGGGAGAAGGGTTTTAATTTTGTGCCCATATTTCCACCGCTTTAAAATTCTTCACTCATTCCTTGGGTTTTTTTCTTTCTTTTTTTCAGGAAGGGTTGGGGTGGGACCTCATTACATGCTTTGAAATTGATTAGCTTTTAATGTGCTTTACTCAACTGGTTGAAACAATCCAACTTTAAATAGCCTCTTTTCTTAAACAGAAATGTTCAAAACAAGTATAAATTTCAAATATCAACCCTTGATTTCCCATTTTTTATAAGGGACACCATTTTGCTTTGTCATTATATTTAATGGGACTTGAACATCCACAGATTTTGTTATCCAAGGGGGATCTTGGAACCAAACCCCAGCGTATAACATGGGTCCACTGTATGATAATCTTAATCAATGGTCAGTCGGGAACCCCCTAAGAAGGATGGCAATCTGAAGAGACCAGAATGGATTATAACAAAAACCAATATTGAAAAGCTATTCCGAAAATACAGACTTAAAAAATGAAATGAGAAGTAAACATGGAAATGGACACCTAGCAGTCTCATACATAGTTTTCCAGAACTGAGGTACATTTTGGCTCGTGTCATGCCTCCTGTTTTTAATCACACATTTTTAAAAAATACTTTGAAGTTCTTTACCTACTTTATGCTTTACAGCTTGAACCCCCTTGTGACCATTCTCTTTTCCAGTTTCATTGGCTTCAACACTAGTGTCAAGGAAATAGCAACAGTATTCATTTTATTACGCAATTGAATCTGAAAGGTTCTTGGCCACGTAATCATGTTAGAATTTGCCTAGGTTTGTGTAGTAACAATGAAAAGAATACTGATATCAAGGCAAGGCACCATAAACCTAGCAATTTGGAGGGCATAATATCCTAAGAAGCTGAACCGGAAACATGTGGTAGTGGGGGACTGGTGAAATAATACATAGAGACTGAACTCTGCATGCTTTTTAAAAAAGAAACACAAAGGAACTCTTTAAATATGTCCTGTTAAAAACATCCCTTTTTTTAAACACTGAAAAAAGAAAAGTAGATTTTGTAACTACCCTTTGCATTGGTGCTGCAAAAAAGAACACAACAACTTCCTTGCCCATGCTTTGCTGAGTAAGAGAGTGGACTACAGCCAAAAATTAGGATGGGATTACGTTCCATTCTTTAAAAACAGGAAAAAGGATTCTATTGTTTTGAAACAGACTTAGGTAGCACAATTCTCATTCATTTTAATTTTTTAAACTTTCAAATAATGAGGACTAATAGATGAAAAATGAGCCTTAATTCAGGCCTACAAGGCCTACAGAGTTCTTTGGACCCACTTTCCCAAAAACGTGTGGGTCTTGCTCGCTGGGCAAGGCAAATGTTACCATTACCAGTAAGCCTGTGATATGTATAAAACACACACACACAAAGAAACTATCAGGGGATGTCAAACACTGGCCTGAAGAGATTGTTGATGGGCCATGTTTGATTTTTTTCCATCCTCAGTAACACCACCCTCAGTATACCCATGTTGAATCCCCATTTGTAACTCTGAGACGATCCTATCCTTTGACAGATATAATTCCTAATAGGGTTTTTGAAGGCTCCCCTGATTGCTTTCCAAAACTAAGCCACCAGCAACATCTAAATCAGAGAGAAACACAATCCCTGCAAAGGAGTCACACAGACAGCGGAGCGAGCAGCCTCATAAAAAAGGGGAAGAAGAGAAAATCGATAATAGCACAAGTTTACAGCATCTATCTAGAAATTACTTGTTATTGTTTTTTTGTGCTACAAAATTGAACTTAAAACACATGGGTTTCTTGGACTCAAAAGGGGGATTATGGGTAACTGTCAGCAGGCAGGATATCAAGTGTACTTGTGAAGTATGTCATTCACATGAGGTGTCACAGTCACAGAAAAGATATTAAAAAGGCATTCCATATCTGGTAGGGCATTCCATGGTCTGAGTTCAGCTGGTTATCCAGGTGTCTTCTTTGCTGTGGGAGGAGTTACACGTTGAGATTTATCCACTTGCAACAAACATGTCGGAATGAGCGAAGAGCAAGCATCTGCTTGTCTCCAGCTGATCCGCAGACACCAGTGTGAGACAGTCTTGCAAGGGTAAAGTGCTCAGCTGTACTTAAGAGAGCTCAGTAAGTCACAACACCCATGAGGATCTGGCTATGTCGTCTTACTCTTGTTAACTGGTTTTCCTCCATTCATTATTGCCGATGCACTTGTGCTTTTACTTGGAGTCACCCCAGCCTTTGGCACTGTTTCTCCAACGTCATGCAAAGATGGTTCCCGATACATGGCAACTACATGGGAGGGAAAAGAAATGGGGGAAAAAAGAGTACTTTAAAAACATGTCAGCAAAGGTTATTCAAGCAAGCCTTTCAAGATTCAATAATTAGGCCTCTCTAGCTAGAATCCTCTTGAAGACAACCAGTCCTTGGTTATGCATATGTATGTTTTTTGTGGAAAGAGTTATCTTGTTCTTCCTCCTTGGGCAATGGCCCTTGTTCCAGGTACACTCCAAAGGAGGAAATGACAAGAGGAAGCAGTCTTCACTTCCCAAACAATGGCAAAAGTGGAGACTTGTGCTCCACCAGCATACTTACTAGTATAGAAGAGCTGAGAGTTCAGGTCTCGTAAGAATGTTGGTGGCTGCTATAGGATGATGTCTGCTTTCCTAGCATATCTCCATAAAGGGTTTTCAAAAATTTCAAATGCAAGTTATACTGTACAATTATTATTATCTAATTATGGTAGATTATATATAGAAAATCTAAGAGTACTAGGTTTTAGAAAACAAACTTTAGAAAACTAGGATGTGACAAAGATAGAAACACCTGTGTTCTTCTTAAATGTCCATGGACATCAACAACAGTATAATTCCAGGAAATCAGACATCATCCTATAGCAGACAAAACCTGTATCTATATATTTTAGTCCAACAGACTAACTAAAGGCATGCATGGAAGATTCTGGAGAAAGAAGAGGATCACCATTACTCTGTTTCCTGATTCCCTGAGCAGAAGCAGAAGAATCCAGTGGAAATGTCCATACATGTGTTAATTCTCATTGAAATCTATAGTTTGACTTCAGCTAATTTTAATGGATTTAACTTGCTTCATTATATACAGTCTGCCCTTCTTATACACAGATTTTTTATACACGGATTCAGGCATACACGGTTTGAAAATGTTCCAAAAAATTTAAATTTACCTTGATTTTCCATTTTTTATAAGGGACACCATTTTACTATGTCATTATATTTAATGGGACTTGAGCATACACAGATTTTGTTATACACGGGGGATATTGGAACCAAACCCCAGCGTATAACAAGGGCCCACTGTATGTCTAGCACTTGAGCAACATAATTTCCTCTGCTAGCTTGTAGAAGTTTCTCAAAAGGCCTGTCCAACACAGCCTAGAGGCATATCTATATGTCATATTCAAGCTGGATGTTCCCACTCCTAAAGAAGAAAGTGTAATTCAGTGAAGGGCCTGGAGTATCTATAGGGGAATACTTCCTCATATAAAAGCATAATTCCCAAGGTTCCCCTGGAGGGCTGTAATGTATGAATAAGTTTCAAATTGGTTTGAATATGGAATCTTGATTAAGATCAACACACTGGAGGCTTACATAAGGTGAAGCAGTGGTTTATTAAACACTATCACTTCTGCTGATCTTAGAAGATTAGCTGTAAGATCTAACACAGTTATATTCTCCTTTGCTCTTCTCATTCTCTGACACAGTATGGTTACTGTTTGTACTGATACTGCACATATTTATCTTGGCATCAATGAGAAAGCTTATGTTTGTACACATAATATAAAATTAAAGAACAGTATGATTCTGGTGAAACTGAATATTTTAGCACTGATTTTTAAGACTATATATACATTGTGGAATATCCATTCATATGACAGGCAATATGTTTTTTAAAGGCATATTGGGCAGGTTTGGACATAATATTAATCCATATGGTCAATCAGTTTTTCCTCCTTACTGGGTTTATGTGCTCCTCACTCCACCATCACCATGGCTGAAAAGGGTCCTAAGCTTTTGCTCCCTTTTTTGATTAATCATACTTTGCTGTATTATCCAACTCTCATACACCATTGTAGTCTTACATATGGGTTGTTTGAAGCAAGCTAACTTCAAATAAAGGAGTGTAAATCCCCCCCCCCCCAATACAGTTAAATCAACCACAATTTAGGTTTTGGAGAAGAATGCTAAACTGTGACTAATCTGAAATGGAAGTGCAAGTGTGGAGATCACACAACCCTGAATTTCACACTGGCTCATTCTTATAATGATAAACTTTATTTTAGTGTTAAGCGGAAACATAGGCACAACAGAAACTAGCATCTGGATTCTGTTTTGTGAAATCAACTCTAAAATTTTGTATTCAGAATAGCCAACCAGTGCTTTGCTGTTGTGGATTTTGAAGTGGATTTTTAAATCTAAAAATCAGCTTGACATCACTGAGTGCAGTGTGCAGCTGACTCAATAGACTCTTGACTTTAGCAAACTTGTTTTCTAAAGCAGGATGTCTAATTTTTTAAAAAAAGCACTAATCTAGCTCTTCCTACCTGGTTAGTAATATTTTCTTATTTCAATTCAGGAGCCTGACATTTCTGCCAGAATACTAAGCATTTCATAGTGAACTTTTGAACAAAGTGCTTTTCATGCAGCATCTCAGTAATTCTTACAACAGCTATGCAAGACAGGCCAAGAATCGTATCCCAATATTGCAGATGGAGAGTGAGGCTGGGAGAGGGATGGCTTGTTGGAATTCTGCAAAGGAGTCTATAAGGATGATGTTGCAGCCAGGAACTTGTAAATTCACGGCTCAGAAATGTAGCCATCATGCTAATCTAGTGCTCCACTTGAGCTACTGTGATTAGCTTTTAGAATAGTTTGCCAATCTTATGCCCTGTTTCCATAAAAGAGCATTTCATATATGCCCTTTTGAGAGAGAATAAAGTAAAATACAAAATAATACCTTGGAACTAGGAAGGGATCATCCAGCACAGTTATGGCACTTGGGATTACATAAAAATCAGACAAACCCCATAAGAGATTGGAGGATTTACTTCCTTGCACTTGTTATTTACTGTCAAGCAACTTTGATTTAAGGTAGCTCAATGAATGAGAGACCTCCAGGATCCCTGGTCAACTGCCTTGCACACTCAGGGCTGTGGCTACTTTGACTGAATCAATCCAGCTATATGTGGCTTTCCTAGCTTCCTACTGTCTTCCACTTTACTGAGTAGTATCGTCTTTTTTAATGAGTCACATAATTTCCTTATATGTCTAAAGTACAATAGCCTCAGTTTAGTCACTATGACATCTAGTGAGAGTTCAGGCTTGGTTTCCTCTAAGACCCAATTAATTTGCCCTTTTAGCAGTTTGTGATATCTACAGAACTCTCCTCCAGGATCACATTTCAAGAGAGCTGGTTTTGATTATTTACAGCCCGTTCCACACGGGCGTAAAGTATGTACTAGGGTTAGGAAAGGGCATGCTTTACACATGCCCCTAACCCTAGTACATCCTGGAGACGTACAAAATGGCGGCGCCCATTCTATATGGGCGCCGCCATCTTGACGTCATGGACACCTAGCGTCTGCATGTCACGTGGCACTAATGACATCGCAAGTGCACCACTGGTGCCTTGCGACATCATTAGAGCATAGCAACAAGAAGTGCCATTTTGGGGCTTCTTTTTTGCAGCACGGAGGAGCCTCGTGGTTTGGCCACTGAGGCTTCTCCATGCAGCAAATGAAGGCGCAGGCAGACCGCCCGTTTTGGGCGGTCTGTAACGCGCCAACAATACATATAATGAGCACTATAATACACAAAATCTTCCAGCCAGTAAGGCCACTGGCACAAGTAAAAATGTAGTCTTAAAGCCACCTACTCTGTACACAGTCTTAAGGGTGGTCATGGCTGGTGGCTTTTATGTCAGTAGGGTGGTGAATACTAAGTCTTCATCTGACTTTTAGAATGGGCCAAGATGCTGAATTCAATTGCAAAACAAGGTCAGCACTTTGGACAGTTCCTTCAAAATTCTGATTAAGACTTAAATCACCACCACATTGATAAGGCAGCCACCGGCAGCCACTGTTGAAGGGTGAAGGGGTGATGTTAATGTTTTGGTACAGCTGTGTCAATACAAAGCTTACCTTCCAATGGCTTCGGTAGAAAATGAGCTGCTGGTTTTGTTTTCTTCACTCTGTTCCCCTTCATGACTTGCCCTTCTTTATTGAGCCCCAAGAACCAGGCCCTACCTGACTCTTGTTGTCTGTAGAGCATTGATGAGTAAATTACATAATAATTTTCAAAAACAGACTCCTTAAATTTGCATTCTGGTGTAAAAAGTTCCTGCAAGGAAAAGAAAATATGTTAAGACGGTGATACTCAACATACAGTCTTCTGCTGTTGGTGCTATTTTGCCTGTTAGATACAAAACCCCAGTGGCATCTGAGGACTACAAACTGGAAAGAGCTATGTTCACTTTCCAGTTTTGTTATGGAGATGCTTCAATAACTTAATTCATTCATCTGTTGCATATTTGGCACATAAGTAAAATGTGGTGTGTAACAGTTTTGGAATGCAAAGTACAGAAGGTAAGGCTGAAAGACTGTATATTGTTGCCAGGCTGTCCAAGACTCTTTGCCAGTATGAAAAGCAAATGTTTGAATCACATCAACCAAAACAAAGGAAAGACTTAAGTTTTTCTTACTATGTATTTATTTTTCTGGGACACATCCAAAAGAAAGACATCTAGTAGAATTAGTTTATCAAACTGCTTGTGATGTTTAGAGATGGGAAATGGCAAAATCTATGAAACCAACCTAAATGTTAGAGCTGTATATTTGGTTTAAAATACTCTGCTTAAAACACAGAAACATATATACAATCCAGCTAGAATAAAGTACAGTACTTTTAGATTCTATTCATTTTAATAGGAGTGATTTATATACATACTTAACCCTACCCCTTCTACCACTGGGGTTTCAATGTGTTTAACTTTGGATTATCAGGCACATGTACACACATACAGGGCGGGATAGATCCAAACTAGCTAGTTATGAATAACTAAACCATAACTAACGTGCCCTATCAATTTAAGAGTCAGGGCACAAGGAGTCCGAAGGGAAAGAAATTAAACACATTTGTTTGTGAAGCTTCTAATACTACAATAGATTATGCAATTGGCTCTTTATTCCTCCATGCCTTCTTTGGGCAGGAAGAAGAGAAGACACACTCATCAGGAGGTGACCTTACTGTGTGGGGAAATGGCACACCATCTATCTAATCCCAACCAGCAAGGGAATCAGGGGTATATCTGTTGGGAAAATATGCAGAGATAAACGCAGAGTAATCTTGGAAGCTTGTGAATAGATAGACAAACTGGCAGACTGGAGCTTTGCCAGGAAAAACAGCTGCTTGACTAAAGCACCGAAGGCTGGCTTTTCTCCAAAGAGGCACTGTTTATTCTTGTTGCAAACACACACGCGAGAACAAAGCTACACAGACTAACTCCTCCTACTACAAACCCACACTGTACAAAGATAATTTGAGCTTATATACACTTTTGCCATGTGGCAATCTAGCTCAACCCCTTCCTGTACAATTTCCTGTGTTACCTGGATTACTGTCCACCATTCCAAATGACACAGCATATTTACATAAGTGCTATGTGCTGCTCTGTGGCACACTCTGCGACCTTGGACAATCACCTGCAGTCTAGATCCACAGCTGCAACCAATTCCTGATTAAGGGCAGTGAGTGTCCATTAGCTTCTCTGCCACATCTGAACATTTTCAATGCTGCTCCATACCTCAACAATATCAGGCTTGCAAGGAAAGATGTGTAGCTGGAATCCCTCTTGGTAAACCTTTGGCTTTGGCTCTGGTAATATCACTTTGCACCCATCACCAGCCTAAGTGGCAATCAACCATTGCTGGGCTGTTATGGTTATTTGATCTGAGCCCTTCACCCAAGCACTAGGGCAGATGTTCTCCTTGTGCAGACCCAAGTTGCCGGATATGAACAAAATGTGCTTATCAGATAGTGAGAATGAAGAAGATGGGAGAAGAGGAAAACAAGAAAAACAGAACCAAGGTCTTACTGTGCAGAGTTGTCCCACTCAGAACATGAGCAATTATGTTTACATCAGTCTTCTATAACAGGGTGGGGAATATATGGCCCTCCAGAAGTTGAACTTCCAACTCCCAGCATACCTTGCCATTGGCTATTCTGGACAGAGTAGATGGCAGGAGCAATCCAAGAACACTGGAAAGGCTACATAATTCCCATCCCTCAAATAGGCAGATCTGCATAGACAGTGCAGAATGCCTTTCCCCCTCAAGCCAATTTGCACATGCCATTTTTTTGGTGAACAGTATTTGTTAATCATATTTTAATTCACATATTTAGTTTGATCATGGCATGGAGCTTATGGATTTGGGGAACAACCTTTACTCTGCAAAAGTTGTTGTATATTCTGCCGCCTTGCCTGTGTCCCTGTTTAACCTAACTTGGTTTTTCAAGGAGTATCAATCATGTGTCCTCCTCCTGCTTTTTGTTGTTCTTAGGAATCCCCCTGTGAAGCAGAATGGGGAATCCATGACATTTCAGCTGACTTGTGTATATATATATATTTTAAAATGAGACATGTTTTGAAATCTGGTTCAATGGCAGATGTAAAATCCAGGGAGCTCTGTACTTTTGCAAACATCAGCTGAAAAGAAATGTGACGGACTGACAAAACACAAAATCCTCTGTAGTATACTGTATGCTGCATTTAACTTCCTTCTGGAGCTGCTGTGGGTACAGTTCTCTCAGATAATTCCTCATAGCCATATCCTATATCAGCTGAAAATTGCTGATTTTTACAGGTTCAGAGGAAGTCATAGTTCCCTGTGGATGGGATGGGGATTTGTTTGGTTGGTTGATTTTGGTGTGACTTTTCTCTGATTCCCCCCCCCCCCCGCCGTATGCCCTTCTACTTTAGGTCTATGTATGCAAGTAATGGCAAAAGCCTGGCATAAGTGGAAGGAGCAATCACACAACTCTTGACTGGAGATTTTTTTTAAAAGACACTTTTTCTTTACAGCCGTATAATGTTAGTTTTGCCACACCCCTGATCCAAAGCAGCCAAAGAATAATGGTTGAGCAACCTTCTTGGGCAACTGCCACAGTGTGGTTTCTGCTCTCTGGGCATGAGGGAGGCCCTTGTACTCCTGAACTGGCCCTGGCCCTTAATGCCAATGCCACCAGCGTCCTTTAAGGAGGCTCATATGAAAGGCTTGCAGGCCATGTTTCCCCTCATAGTTGGATCTTGCCCCATGCCATAGTGCTAAGGAAAGAAAACATGACACAGTGCAAAAACATGAAGTAGAGAGTAGGTAGGGAGAAGGCAATCCAAGCCTGAATGCCAGGAACAGCTCTCCAATAAATACTCCCTGGGTAGGAGTGAAGCTACAATGTCTGCCCCCAGGAAACTTTGCCTACCTCAGCATCTAGATTGTTTGTCTTTGTTGAGCTGTGTAAGGGCCCACAGGGTCCTAGGAAGATCTCCATGTGAAAGAAAACATGGTGGGTCCCTGCTGTGCCCTGCCATGCCAGCCCACAAGCAGGTCTATATATACGCACTCAACTTTTCTAGAGAGGTTGCTAGCATGTTATCCTTGCTATCTTTTTGTAGGTAGGTGTAGACCTTTTTGAATAATACAGAGCCTTTCACATGAAATTATAGTGCAAGGTTTGTGCAGTCCTTCAGTCCAACAAAACCGAGCCAGCTCTACTAATAAGTAGAGTGAGGCAGCATCCTCTCCTTATTAGTATTGAGTTGCTATCATAGGGAAGCAAATTGTTAGTTGTTTTGTTATTGTATTTTGACTACCAGTGATCAGAAGAGATGCTTATGGGATTTTCTGCCTCATAGTATCATATACCAAAACATCTTGGCCACTTGTGAGTACAATGCACCTGGAGGTAAGTGGGTAGGTGAGCACTATATGACACATTTGGTCCATGTATGACACACATATATGGATAGCAATAAAGTGCAAAACTTGTGACAAAATCAGTTTTAACTATCGTTGTAAGAAAAAGGCAGGAAGAAAGATGCAGCTCCAAACTGAGACCACTCAGACATATCATCAACAAACTACAACCCAATAATTTTGCCTTCTCAAGGGACAATAATTCTTGCCTACTTGCCTACAGACAACCTCCCAATCTTGGGGTGGACTAGAGAACATCTTGCTTCGCCTGTAGCCAAACATGAAATGATTAAAGAATCTGTGAGAACACTGGCAGACCCCAGCAGATGATGTAGTCATTTTGCATCTGGCTACATGGACAGTCAGACATTTCTCCAATCCTTCCCCCACCAGTTTTTTCAGCAGGCATGTTTCTCTCTCACATACCCATTTAATCTGAAAAGGCCTTCATAATTAATTGAGCATTACAAATTCTGAAGTAGGGATTTCATCTTCTGCTGCTGTCAACAATAACAAAGAAGCATGAACATTAAGGAAATGTTATCTACCCACACGTTGTCTGTCTCTTGCCTCACACTTTGCAGATTCACAGTATTTTGGAAACACCCCCAGTCTGCTTTTCTCTCTTACACGCAAAATGGCTAAAAATTCTCAGTTTAAACCACTACTGAGCACAAGCTGATTCAACTCTCTCTTACTGTATAAGATGAACATACATTATTCTGAAATACAGGTATAAAGATTTCTTATGGTTCCAGTTTTTCTACACAGTAGGTGGTTTTTTTGGGTTTGGGACAGCTTTCCTTTCAGGTTGACTGCCAACACTGAAACACCCACAGACTATGATTAAGGTTACTTCCAGATGTTGCTTTTATCTCACTGTAAATCATCCCACACTGCGCAATTTAGCTCAGATGTATCCATTTATCACAGTAGTAATTCAGATAGCCAGTTCTACAGATTTCAAGCCAATGGGCTGGGGATACAATTACATATTGTAAAGAGATGGCAAAACAGATCAAGAGATATATTCGGTTCATCCAGGGGCTATGTAAATGCCCAGTGGAAGTTTTGACTTCTTTACTTGAAATAGATTATCTCTCCTGCCATGTCGTATCTCAAAATGATTTACAAATTCCCCTCAATTTCCAAAGCCATTTGCCATCTACATGGTAGAAATTTATGAGAACCCTGTTGGGCTCATGGAATCCATAGTTCTTCCAATATTAGCTTGAGTCCTAGGTAGGAAAATGCAATATAGAAATAATGGGTTGTGCAAACTTCGTAACAGGATTATCAGGCTCTGTTATCATCAAAGGCAAATGGAGCTCACATGCTTACAAAGTTATTCACTCTAGAAGTGTAATAAGGGTACTTTTGACCAGCATTAAAGTGTGTATGTGTACACAGATATTGGAAAGTTTAGTGTTTTGGAAAACAGCCCCAGAATCCTACAGTGAGCATAGTCTCCAAGTTCTGGTGATCACACACAATGATTTAGGGCCCTAGCAATCTTTCTTTAGGAAAGATCATTGGTTCATCAGATTGAGGGTTGTCTACACTGACTGACAATAGCTTTCTCAGTGATACCTGACTTAAGTTCTGATATTATTTGAAACTTTAGTGTATCACCAGCAAGAGGCCAAACTGAACAAGACTCCTTCTTTCTTTGAAATTTGACTTTCTATCATCTGCGTTTTCAACAAAAGTGCGACCTTTGTTATTTCCAATGGGGCGTGCCCCCACGGCGTGTGCACTGCGTGTGCTCATAGGCATGCGCTCCATTCAAGCCTATGGGGCTTGGATATGCACAAGTCTCCATTTTCACTGGGGGGGGGGGAACAGATCCCTTGCGAAAACGGAGGGCCAACTGTATATATAATCAGCCCTCCACATTTGCAGCTTTGACTTTTGCGGGTTTGGTTATTCATCAGTTTAAGTAATATTCTCTCGCTAGGTCCTCCAGCATGACTCTCCTGTAAGTTAACCATAGAGTCATGATGGATGACCTAGATATTCCTAAAAAAAACTTCTCTAGGCATTTGTATGACTCTATGGTATCTCTCATTTGCATGACTCCATTCCAGTGGATGTTGACCACAGTTGCTCTTGGGGAGATAGAGATTCCTAAATAGGTGTTCTCTCAAGTTAAAAAAAAAAGTTTTTTTTTTAAAAAAAAAATCATTTCTTCTACTTTCATGTGGTTCTGTGCCTCCTCCCAGAAAGGGCCCACTGTACTTGCAGCTCAATAAAATGAAAATGTTAAAAGGACTAAATATTAGTATGATGAAATGAAGTAGATTATACCACTCATATTGTGCAATCCTTAATTATAAACCTTTATAAATATTAGGGATGTGCTTTGGCAATGGCGAAATTTGAATTAAATTAGTCTGGTTCAGATGGATTCAGGAGATTTGAGGAGATAAGAGTCCTGCCTTCCCCCCCCCCTCTACTGTATTTTTAAAAAAATCAAAATTGAAAGACACAAAAATGCATTGATTGGGTGTAAGTTGGTATCTCATAGGGTGCTAATATGCTTGAAAAACATCATCTAATTTCAGTACCTAGGGGGGAAATGGAATCTTCAATACTATTTCCAACAGTAGTGAATGGTAGATATGAAAACATGCCTTTATGAATCCTGATTTGGATTCAGATTTGAGTCAAACGAGGTAGCATCCAAATCAGTCTACCTCAAATATGCTAGGCACTATAATCATTCTTGCAGTGTACTGATTCCTGTTCAAGAAATAATTTCAAAAAGCCTAGCAAGCTGTAGATTAACATTTATTTTGATAAAATTAAAGCAAAGTATATCCATAGATAAACTGTGACCACCACAGACGTTACTCATATAGGGCTGATATAAGCATCTACCCAATGCAAATAATTTCACCCGGATTAAAACTCATTTGTTTCACCCTGACCTGCTTCTCTTCTCCAACCCACCTCTCTCTGTCTCTCTCTCTTGCTGGTCTTTTTCTCTCTCTACCAAGGAATTCATTAGTTCCATACTAACTTACCTAGGTTTGAAAATCTTTTGTTCTCATCAGTCCAGAGGTGGTTTCTCCCACCCCCTGTCCTTCCCCATTCCTTGTCTTTTTTTGTTGACTTTCCTTCCAGCCTGGTGTTCATTCAGCCTTACTCACTCTTAACGATCCTCCACACTTTTACTACAAACCAAGAATCAATCTCTGCCTTTCTCTGTGTGTTTCCATATTCTAGTTCCCCAAATCAGGGCAACCACATATCCCTATTATATACATTATTTGTTTGTTTTTTCACAAGGCATGTGGTGCATCAGGATAGACTTGACAGCTAATCTCCTGCTTAGGAGCACTCTTGTTGCTGTATTGATAGAAGTGTGGCATAGTGGTTAAAGAGTTGGACTACAACTGGAGATCAGTATTTGATTCGTAGCTTGATGGGAAAAGTCACTGGCTGACCTTGGGCAAGTCACACTTTCTCCTGCTCAGGGAAAGGCACCTCTTCTGAACAAATCTTGCTATGATAGGCTCACCTTAGGGTAGCCATAAGTCAGAAAGAACTTGCACAAAACAACAGACTCTGTCACATGGGATGCAAGCATCATTAAAACATGATTACAACATGGTAATAGTGTGATCGGTGGGAAGATTATCACTCCCGTTATTACCCAATGACGTGTCCATTGTTGTTTACACACAGGACACGAATGGGAGAAGCACATGGAGGTGTGATAATCTCCCCCCTATCATGCTATTACCACATTTTAATTGTGTTTTAATTACGCTTGCCTCCTCCATGTGATAGAGTCCAAAAACAACAACAACAACACTAACAGAAAACTGAAAACTCTTTTCTTAGGTTTTTAAAAACATGTTTCTGTTGCCACCTTCACCTCATAGATTGTTTGTGCCTTTTAAAAGCTACAGAATATGTAGATATCCAATAGGTATACTGTACCTTTCCCAGGGATGGCACCCTAGAGCTTCAATGTCACTTAGGCCTGTTACAGACTGCCAAAATAAAGCTGCTTCAGGTCTCTTTGGAGGTATGCTACTTAAATGATGCCTGGGTCCTAAGAGTCCGGAGGTCGCGCCAAAGCCACACTCCATTCCTAAGCACTGGAGTGCAGCTTTGGTGCAGCTTCCGGATTCTTAGGGTGCATGCACCATTTAAATAGCATACCTCCAAAGAGACCCAAAGCAGCTTTATTTTGGCAGTCTGTAACAGGTCTTAGTGACCGCCTGATACAGACATATTTTAATTAATTCATTTTAAAAGTCAAGAAGCTCCCAGATTCACACCCTCAGGGTTTCCTTTAGTAAGGATGCCATGTTGCAAGTGATTAGCTTTCACAGTCTTGAAGCAATGATGGACAAACACATGTGTTTGCATGTGCCTTCAAATGCCTGTTGAATTATGGTGACCCTGTGAATTTCATATGATTTTCTTAGGTAAGGAATACCAAGAGGTGGTTTTCCCAGTTCCTTCCTCTGGAATATAGCCTTCAGTGCCTGGTATTTGCTGGTGGTCTCCTATCCAAGCACTAACCAGAACTGACCCTGCTTGGCTTCCAAGATCAGATGGGATCTGGTTTCTTTAGAGTATTTAGCCCCACAGATATGCATACTCTCTTATTAGACATAGGATTTTTTTTGCACAGCTAAAAAAACTGGCTTACCTTTCCCAATTTGAATCTTCTTCTAGGATGCAGACGGGTATTATCGCTCATATTTTGCCAGCAATGTCACCTTCCACCTAAAACCCAGCTCCCAGCCATGCTCAGCTGGCTGATTTGCAAAGCCTGGAAGCTCCAGACTTTGCAAATTGGCCAGCTGAAACTGGCTGGGAGCTGGAATTTAAGTGGGTTTTAGGTGGGAAGTGGCATCGGCGGCAAAATGTGAGCAATAATACCCAGCTGAGGATTCAAACTGGGAAAGGCAAGACAGGTTTTTTAACTGTGTGAAAAACTCCACAGATCCTTTCCTCCTGTTTCTTATATAATATCGAGGTGTTCAATGAAGAGATCAGCAAAAAAATTTAAAAACCCTCTGTAGGCCATATTTGCCTGGGAACATGCCAAATCTCTCAAAGCAAATGTGGTTTGCATTCATTAAAAAAAAGCACTGGTCTTAATAAGCTGACTAAAGATTAGTTAAATCAGAGTGCCTGAATCTGATCCGATTGTGAACACTGGTTCACAACTTGGCTAAACTGAATATTTTGATATAAGCTGATTTAGTTTCATTCAAATTTATGGGATGAAACCAACTCAAATCCCAGCAATTTAGCTTAACTGGACTAAGGATAAAGTTGTTATTTTCATTATTGCCAATAGAACAAAATATATTTAATTCCAGCTATTAGGTTGTGGGCTGGGCTGCCCTTGACCTTAATATGCTACAGACTGGCTTAAGACTACAATCAAAACAATTCTGATTGGGAAAGGAAATGTAGTGTTGTGTAGGGAAAGTGCATAAATAGACACATACGTTATTGAAAATGTGTACAGAAAATGCATAGAAGTTTCCATGTGGGATGAAAATAGAGTGTCTTACAATCTGATAAAATAAAAGAACAGGGTATGAATGCAAACAGGATTCAGAGAACAAAACAGATTTTTCCTATCTCTAGCAGAAACTCCCAGGTTTAGTTGGGGCTGAGTAGTTGGGGAACAGGGAGTGAAAATCCCCAAGGCCTGAACCTCTGCAGCTCCAGGGACTCTGGATGCCTGGACAATTAAAAAACAAGAACAAAAACAAATAAGAAACTACAAAATAAATAGTGGTATATCAACTGATCAGAAAATGCCTACAGCATCTGATAAGAAACTGAGGGAAGCGGCCCTAACAATGTGTCTTTGTCTGGGCCTAGTGCTTAATCCCAATGGCCCTGGATTCATTCCCTGGCATTTCTAGTTAAAAAAAGCTCAGGGACAAACTATATGTGATATTAATGGTGTGAAGGTAATTAACACCCATTTACATGCCTCAGAATGTATCTACATCCATTTGAAATGAATAGACTTGTTCTGTTGGTGCAAATATAAGCTGTAGGCAGGGTGAGTGCTCTAAAAACTGTGGTACACTGTAGTCTCAATGTTGGTATGATCCACAACTGTGTGTGTGTGTGTATCTCTGTCTCTATCTATCCATCTAATGTGAATGTTAATTATCTTCATCCAATACACTTCATATCTGGGTTAGTCCACAGGCAGCAGAAAGATCTCTGGCCAAAAGTCTGAGAGACAAGCTGACAGTCAGACAGCCAAACTGGGTAGTGTCTGCATGGGCCAGGATAATCTGGGGGGTAGCTAAGAGTATCCTGGCCTTGAAGCTGCCACAACCTCCCCCTGTTACCAGGGTCCCTTCATTGTGACATTAGTTGTGTTATTTTCACAGAGCAGGTTGCCCGCTGTATTTACACAGGCATCCTGCTCTGCCACTTGGCGTAGCTAAGGCAATCACTTGCTCTTGAAGTCAGAACAAGGTGCCCAGACTCAATCACATGGCTGAGAACCTCATTCTGAACTCAGAGTGAGCAACTCATTGTGCTGGTGGCACTGCCGACTGGCTGAGTGGGATGTGTTCTAAACAGTCACATAGTATTGAAATGGAGGGCTCTGAATCTTCTGGGAAGATCCAGAGGAAACTGGGACTTTTAGTCTGATTTAAGAAGAGTACAGTATACCCTTGGTTTGGTGCTGAATTGACCAGATGTTGTTAAAGTTGTTAAAGTTTGGAAAGTTAGCTTTAAAAATTAAATTGTTTTATTAGTTATTAGTGAGCTCCAAAAACTAACTTGTTATTGTTAACACCAGTACTTTAATTCATTCTACTGATCATTGTGTTAATCATTACTTTTTAAAGGACCCACTGGCAGTCAGCACACCATAGCTCCAGTTCCATTCACAACTTTTCTAAACCACCAGAACTCATTTTACTGCAAAACCCTCCAAGGTGGTAAAGAGCTTTTATCTCCAATCTGCTATGCTTAAAACATGCTGAAAATTTTATAACATTATTGTTGGACTTTTCTCCCACTTCACGAATTTGTGCAGGCCTTCCTTTGTTTTCATGTGTTCACATGCTCCCCTAGTCTATCTCTGAGTCTGCCCAGCTCTGTATCAGCTTTTCAGTTAGGTGTTCTAGGCAGCCATGCCCCTTACTTCAGCTTGTCCAAACTACGGCTCCTGTGCTTACCACAACCTGGAAAGAATCAGCTTTCCTCACACAGCATGCTGTGTGACTAGTTTAGGCAGTGGCTTTCCCCCCATCCCTGAACACATGTTATTAAGAAAGAAAAAATGAAAATCCTATTGATGGCAGACTGTCAGGCCAAAACGATCTGGTGACCTGGGAGTTTCAACTCATTTGAAGGTTTCTTCAGTCCAAAAACAATCAATGGGACCTTTACTCAAGGATAATGGAACGAGAAGGCAGGCAGGATGGCAAAGAAACAAGCTACTAACTGTGATAATAATGCTTCCTAGGGACCGAGGGGAGAAAGGAAACACACAGTCTGACCAGCTCTGTCTTTACATGGATTGATTTAGGAAGCTCAAAGCAGGTACAGAGAGGAGAGTGCACAGAGAACAGAAGTTACTATACACCACAAAGACAAAAATAAAAAGAATAAAAAAGGTGAAAATAAAAAGTCAAATTCCTGTAGCTTATCTGATGAAATGATAGGTGAACATTTATTTTTCAAAAAAGCAATTGTGGTTTCATCAACTTTTACTCTGTCATTTTATTCAACCCCTTTCCACTTATTTTAACTTTATTACTTTAATTCAATTACTTTAGTAATTCTGTTACTACATTTTTGTAAATTGTTTTGAGCCTCTTGCCAGGAAGGGTATTAAACATACTAACAAATATATATTTTCTAATAGTTTATATTAGCTATTTAGTTACATATGGCCCAATGTCTCTAGCCCACTTTAAGAGGTGCAAGGAAGATGAGGTTTTTCAGCCCTCTTCCACCAGTAAGAGAGGCTGAAAAAGGAATTGCACCAAAGGCCTGCCAGTGAGTCTTGCTTGCTGGAGGGAGAAGATTGGAAATGTCTACCTTCTTGAGCCCTGATAAGTAGCTGAACAGACCTTCTTCAATTGATATAACTGCTGGCTGATAAGGTGAGCTGAGGGCATTTACATAGTCTTACAGTAAGACTACATAGGGGCAGTACAGATGGGAAGCTCCGTGCCACCCCTGTAAGCCCTGTGCCTGTGCTGCAGCATCCTCATGCCACCATGATGCCACTTCATTGATTATGGCCACCAACAGCTTCCTGAAGCCATCTGCTGGGTGTACATTCACACAGTAGCTGGTTTCAGGAGGCATCTGACAGTTGTGATTGCTTGTACCCACTTCAAGTGTGGGGCTGCTGTATGAATGTGCCTACAGCAGCCCCACAGTTCAAGATGAATGATCATGGCCACACCTTCACATAGCAGCCAGCTTTGGGAGGCAGTTGGCAGCTGCAATAGTTTGTGAATGTGCACACAGTAGCCCCACGCTTTGGGAGGGGAGTGAAGCAGCGATCACAGTTGCCAATATCTTTCTTTAGCTGGCTGTTACATTCACACAGCAGCCAGCTTCAGTTTGGGAGGTAATTGGCAGCTGCAATCATTCCCACCCTTCCTCCCAAAAGGTTCTGTTTGGCAGTGTGGAAAACAGATCATGCAATCATAGATCGGCAAAGTGCTATCATGCAGAAAAGTGTGATAAGAAATGATGCCAAACTGGTATGCTTTCATGCATGATTCTGGTGGGAGAGCAGGCTGGTGTGATAAACTCCTAAGTTAGCAATCCATAACTGCAATGCAGAATGCCAGCCATCCTCATTATCTTCATCATCATTTTACATCCTAGCCCTGTTGCATATGCAAGTTCAGCAAAGGCATGAAAGATTCTACATGACTATACATTTTATGTACAAAGACTCCTCTTCTTATTGCTCTGAATACTATATGTTACTATTCATATTTTTTAAATGAAATAAAATCTTCAGGTGATTTTAAATAACTTTCCCTTGAAAAATGTTGTACAAATACTTCTTGGCCAAACACATTGGACTGTTACATCCTGAGACCCCATTCCTGCTTTACATAATGATGTTCCAGTTTCCTCTGCTTTTGTCATGATCACTTTGATAGGCTTTCACCTGAATGTGCATAGAGGGTGAAGCCCCCTCATATATCTTTCACTTCATCACAATATATAAAAAGAAATCCCACCATAATAGAAAGGGAGATGGTGTTTTACTTACTCAGATTTCCACTATTACTGATGACAAGGCAGTCCACTGCTGCTTTTACTTGTGGGAATGCCAAGTCGCTTGTCAGATGTAGTAGTAATTATGCACTTTCAAGCTCACTCTGACTTATAGCAACCCAATCACATGGTTTTTTGGCAAGATTTAGTCATAGGAGGTTTGCCATTGATTTTCCCTACGGCTGGACGATATGACTTGCCCAACGTGACTCAGGAAAGTTCTATGTCTGAGCAGGGATTCAAACCTTGGACACACTATTTCAACATACAGATTATGCTGGGTCTTCCAGATTTATAGGTCAGCCCAATATGTGCATGTCTTCTCTGAAAGAGCACTTCCTGACTGTTGGTAACACTTGCAATCTTCCCACTGCTATCCACCTCCCAAATGTCTTAGGAAACTATTGTTATTACTTCTCATAAGATAAAACTATGTTGTTAGGAACACTGAAGGGAGAGAAATAAAGGAAAACATTTTATGCATGGAGGGGTTGGAATGGGAAACATTTATAAAGTCAGGATTTTCAACTACTAACAACAAAGTCAGGACATCATGATATACTGTAGGAATGAAATGAATATCATGTCCACCTAGGGGATACACATAGTATGCATTTTTCAGTTCCTGCTTTAACAGAATAATAATAATAATAATAATATGCCCTCTTTCTTTTCCGTTTGAAATGTCGTTTCTACAGACTTCTTCATTTACAGAACATCTACATTACATGAACAAATTATCCACTAATGACCTGTGTGCCAGAGACTTTAGCTGGTTTAATAAACAGACAAGACAACACTCTTGCAAGAAGATTTCAGCTTGTATACCTTGGTGAAAACTCATAGTAATATACAGTTGTTAATGTTTTATCTACATCACTTCCTTGGCTTGGTAATTGTTCCACTGATGAAAGCATACATTCATCAGAAATAAGGATCAGCATACTGACAGGTTGGCATTCTGGACAAACATAAGCCTAAGATCAAATGTATTCAGTCTCATCATGCTAGACAATGCAAGCTCAAAATAAAACGCCGAATCATGATGTGAGAAGAGCACATCAGTTGAGCAAAAACTGATGATTACTTACTCTAATACTTCATGTTTTCATCTATTATTTCTATGGAGGCTGGTTCTTCTGGCTTTTGTAAGGCTTAACTTAATTTTTCCCATATCAGTATGCAAAGGCATCTTGTAGCACTTTTAAAACTAAGGGGCAAAACCACATGCTGCTGCCCCAATCCACTGCAGGACCAGCAAAAATAGCAGTGGAGAAGATCCACTCCTATTTGAGCCAGGTTTGAGCTGCCCTGCGCAGCTCTAGGACAACATCCAGGCATGTGGCAAGTAAATACCACACCCCCAAGACATCTTGAAGCCACCCCGAGCTGATTGGCTGGGCAGCTTCAAGATGTCTTGAGGGCATGTGGCATCTAAATGCCACTGGGAAGCCGGCTTTTACAGCCAGTCTGTTTCACTCCTAACTGAACAAAAGATGTTGTATATAACCTTTTGTAGACTTGATCTATTTCCTCAGATGCATGAAGGGAGTAGACCAATTTTATGAAAGCTTATGCTACAACATCTTTTTGCTCAGTTAGTCTCAAAGATGCTACAAGATCCCTTTGCATATTAATTCTTCCCATGTTTCACATAAATCTGGTAAATGTAAAATCCATACTCTCAAAAAGCACTAATCTCAATGGACACCATGCATATAACACAGATATTATCATTCCCAGAAGTCATTCACCTGTATGAGTTTGATCTAAACTAAGTTTGAGAACATGAACAGAATTCTAAATTTCATTTTACTACTGAGCCAATCGCTTGAATCCTGTTGGTTAGTCCGAATTAGAGTAGAACTATTCAATTGTTTGTTGAATGGTGAGTCAACATGTAGGTAAACCCAATTAATTCAGTGGTTCTAGAGTCAGTGTTTCATATCCATAGATTCTATATCCATGGATTCCACTGTCTATGGCTTGAAAATATATATTTTAAAAATTTCTAAGAGCAAACCTTGATTTTGTCATTTTATATAAGGGACACCATTTTACTACAACCACTTGAGCATCCACAAACTGTGGTATCTATGGGGAAGGGGATCCTGGAACTAAACCCCAGCAGAAAGCAAGGCCTTAAATCAGGACTACCTGTAGGATTAAGGTAATGAGCCCAAACAGATGGACCAAATAAAGTGGCTTCTGGCTGCTTTGAATGTGTGTTGATTAAACAACGCATGCCTCCAAAGTGGCCTGAAGCTGCACCAAAGTTGCACTTTGGTCCTTAAGATAGGAGCAAAAAACAGCTGGGATAGTCCAATGTCTGGTGCTGCTGGTCAGCCTCTGTGTCCAGAGGGAGCGAACCATGTGAACAGTGGGTTTCTGACCTGCTTCCAGCTGGAGAGGCCTAAGGCTGCTCTTTTGTGCCCATGTTCCACCCCAATATGTGCAAGGCCATGATGGAAGGAATTAATAACCCAGCTGTCTGTGCTGAGCACAGCTGATTACTTCTCTGAATCCACTTCCTGGGCTGACAGTGCTTGAATTACTTAGCTGGGAGGAGATGTGAGCTAAGAGAATGGATCATATCTAGCTTTTACCCCCTTGCATCACCACCTCTGCCAGGGCAAGGACCCCCCCCCCCCCCCCCCACCCCTTCCTATCCTACAGTTCCAGCACAGGATCCTTCTGCAACATGTTCTGCCCTGCCTGAAGATTTTCAGATATGTTTGCTGGGATGTCCATTATTCCCAGACATGCCCATGTTAACTACTGACTACTGTGGTTGTAGTCCCCAGGTTGGTCCTGGCTTGGGTGAGCCTGCTCTCCATCAGTTCAGTTGGAGGAATGGGATGTTGAAGCACTTACACAATCACCATGCTTAAATCTGTTGCCATGAGAAAACCAGTGCAATTAAGTGCTTCACAATACCAAAAGCTCACAGGTTGGGGCTCAGTGAAGTGTTTTTGTCAAGGTGGAACATTATAAGGACAAAAAAAAACAAAAACAAAAAAAAACCAAAAAGACTCTTTAGTGAAATCAACATGGATGGCTGTTAAATTAAAGCATAAAAGGGGTTATTCTCCTCAGTGCCAAATTGCTTGCATACAGATTTGAGTCTGAAGGCTCTCCCTCCCCGTCACACAGCTCCTGATTGATTAGCAGGTATCATTATAAACATGAATTGCTCTGTCTAATCAGATGATAAAAGATTATTCATGTGATGAACTTATAATCTGAATGCATTCTGAGTGGCATCATCAAATGATAATTAAATTCTAGACGCTCTTTTTATATATATATAATTGGCATCAGGGGAATGTTCTATGCATAATTTTGATCCAAGGAAGAAAACCCAACTATTCTCCCAAGATTCTCTTTAATGCACATTTAATTGTGTGATGTCAATTAAGGCACAACTGTCTCGGTCCACATACGACACTGGTATCAGGGTAGTTTAAGCAGAACACATGATAAGGAAACAGTCTACTGAATTGCCTGATGTGATGCCACCTTCGTGCAAGAGGAACAGCTTAAATGTGTGTTTGTGTATGTGTGTTAGAGTGCATGCACATGCCTGATACAGGCTCATTACAATCACTTTTTAAAACTGTGAAATATCATGGCAACCCAGACTACACTATAGTAAAAAAGCAAAGGGCTTGAAGAATGCAAATAGTATAGCTTCCTCCGATCTCTGTTTTCAATCTGTTCATAAAGAATACTATATTGCTGTTTCAGAGCTATTGCTTCTGCTATTGCTGTTAGAAGGATAGCTATCATTTGGCAGGGAGGTAGAACTGTCTAGTACAGCCTACCACTTTTCAAAGTCCCTTAGCCAAATTGGTCATTTTGGAGACTGAAACACTAAAGGATTAAAAGGAATAAAAAACTTTTCTGAGGCTATTGCATGCTGTTTCAGGGGCTTCCCAATCAACACCCCCAAATATCCCAAGTGGTGACCTTAAGTGGCACATAGTGACTTTTAGTTACCCAAAACAGCTGTCACGATGATGCCCAATGGAGCTCCTGTCCAGAACTACAAGCTGTACCAGTGGAAAAGCAACTATTATTACCAGATGAGCAGGGGCCAATACTGTGTTCGAAAAGAATATCTTTGCTGCCCACATGGCATGAAACAACTCTTCAAACAGGCCTTAGGTGGTTGTGCTTCACTATGTGAGAAGGGATAGTTATGAGCAATTGTGCCCACTGTACTTCTCCATCTTCTACTTCCAATTATGTAGTCTATCGGGTTTTTGTGTTTACCATCTGGTGATGTCCAGGTGTATAGTTTCCTATTTGGTTGTATGAAGCAGGTATTTGCAATGAATACACAGAATTCTATCATACACTCTCCTGCTTTATTTCTTGTTCCTAATCCAAATCTTCGTACTGTTTATATTGTTACTACCCTTTATATACATATCAGCAAATCAGAGCATTCAAATGAATGATCACTCCAGAAAAATCAAATAGTAGTACCTATGACATCAACTCAGTCAGCCCCTTATCTCTGCACTGGGATCCACATCATATTGAGGATCTTTTAGGCAAACAATCTGAAATATATCTTTCAGTTGAAAGATAAATGGAATATGTATTGCCGTGACACTAGGAAAGTTTCACACTTATCAATATTTATATGCAGGCCATACCCCAGTTTCCTAACTCCACATGGCATATTGGCCTTACATTTCAATACTTCAAGAAATAGTGTAGTGGTTAGTTTTCTAATTATTTTCACATTTAGAGGAATATGGCTAGTTATACTGATATTTCACTAGTTTAAGAATGTTTCTAACACTGAAAATATATATTTAAATAAAATATGAATATGTCTTCATGATAATTGCTTTGCACTTATAGAGCACATTTCAAGTGTTCAAAACCACTCCACATAATATCACCAGGGGTGAGGACAATGCAGGTGTAGCCCACATTTAACCTCCCTAAGCTGTCTATGAAGCCCCTGCACTCTCATGGACCACGCAAACAGAAAAATAATAAAAAAGGATAATTGCTCTGCCTCCTATATACCTATAGGAGCAGCAATTATCTTTTTAAGCAAGATGCATCCCCACACACACAGATATCTTGGTCAACAATCGCATTTCTATATCTTAAAAAGGAAATGGACCTCCAGACACTTCTGGTTTCCTTTTTATAAATGTCAACCCAATGGCTTCTGAGAGTGGGAATATGTGTGTCTACCTCTCCATACAGCAGTATGATTGTGGCCAACCTCTGCCTGAAGTGGTACCTCCTACCTAAAACGTTCTTAACCATTATGGTGCACCACTTATTTATTCTTCTTCTAAAATTCTGAATAATTTGTCTTTTGAATAAGGGCAAAACTGAGATGGGGGAATAGGAAAGTTCATTAATATTATATCTAAATGCAAGTGGTTACTCAGTGCATGGTTACTCAAATGTGATATTTACAGATGCTTCCTCCAGGGTAAGTGGGCATACGTTTACAGCTTTAGGGCACATTGCTATGCAAGATTTTTCAGAAGTAATTTCCATTTAGTTAAGCAGGAGTCACTTGCAGATACAGTGGACCCACCGTGGATGCCAAAATCTGTGGGTGTTCAAGTCCCATTAAGTACTATGGTTAGGAAAATGGTGTCCCTTATTTAAAATAGCAAAATCAAGGTTAGCTATTTGGAATTTATATGTTTTTGGAATATTTTCAAGCTATGGATGCTTGAATCAGTGGATAAAAAATCCGTGGATATGGGGGGCTGACTGTATAGAACTGCAGCCTCGAGTATATAGTTGATTTGAATGAGATATCCTTAGCTTTGGGAAGACTGCGCTCAATGAACAAACTCCTGTATCACACAGCTAACAAAAAAGTTTCACAGGTAGAAAGAAGAACACTATGCCTGTCCTCCACTCTCCACTCTCTTGATTCATTGTTTAGTCAAGGTTGCTCCTCATGCCCCATTTAGTGGCTGGTGAAGAGCAGAGGGGTGGATCAGAGAAACATCTGGCTGTGCTGCTCCCTTAGGTAGATGCACACCAATGCCATCATTCTCTGAAATATCTCAGGGAACTCCAGAGGTCGCAATGGATGATGTAATCATCCTGTGCCTGGCTACAGGGACATATACAGGCAGTCACTTCTCTGATCCTCCCACTCTCCATCTGACACAGAATGGCAAGATGGCATGGCTAAATGGTGAGTCCTGGGAAAGTTTTGGTTGTTGTAGAGGTAAGAAGAAAATACCAACTTCAACAATGACAGAGAGAGAGAGAGAGAGAAAGAGAGAGAGAGAATGAATATGCAGGTGTATATTGGATGTATGCTTCCATATGTCACTAACAGGATGTTGACTAGGCTGTATGTGCTATCTTTGTTATAAAACTACCTTATTAGTTGCTTTTTAATACCCCAAGAAAACAGTGCATTTCTTGAGTTAGTGAGTTAAAGCTTACATTCTTTTCTGTGATGGGGAATGCTGGGTGATCCTCAGTTGCATAAATATATGGGAGTAAAATATGCAATTATGGAGTCTTTTTTCATCCCTTTGCTAATGAATTACAGATGGATGAAGAATTTAAAAGCTATGAGGCCAATGAAAATGTTTCAAGTGTCTCAAGAGTGTGAGCTGAGACTTGCTATGATATTCTTGTGTTGGGTGAATACTTCACTTGTACCAGAAGTTCAGAGGCAAGTATGGCATTTTTCAGCTGTAGGGACCTTGATTTAAAATTAGTGTTACATACCAGTTGGATATTTCTGAATGGTGCCCTTTTAATTCAAGTACACTTAATTGCAAATGTCAGATTTCCTCAAAACACATCTGCAGCAGCCAGGGCTCCCCTCCCCTTTGCAAACTCCCTGTCATTTCTTCCGCACAGATGCCCTGAGGAACAGTTTCTTTCCAGAGTGACCTACATAATGGCAGGCTTGCTGCTACAGCTGCAGGGAGTATCTTTTAAGGTAGTGTCAACTGTCAGCCTTATAAGGAAGCACAGGTCCCTGGTTGCTAATTTCTCTAGGGATGGTTCTTGGAACCCTCCAGTCTTGCATTTTAAAAAAATGCCAAGTCCAAGGTTCTTTTATTTACACACACACACACACAGAGATAGAGATAATTTTTTATTTCAGCTGCATCACATACACAGTACAATATTTTCCTTTCTGTAAAGCCAGCACTGTGTGATGTTAGTTCAACAATTCTTAATATTTAGAACAGATGACCTTCTCCAAGTGCTCATGGCATCTTAACAAAATGCTCCAATCTAAGAGTTTCCCATTCGCCCAGCGCTAGTTTTGAACATACAGTGGGATTCCAGAGGCAAGTACTGACCCCTTCCCCTGGATTTGCCATTCTGTCACTGTTAGATGATGCCCATTGTGCATAACTATTACACTAGTAAATCTGCTATTTATAGATATTTAATTTAAGGATGAGGCAACAATGTAAGCAACAATATGGATATGCACAAGTGATTTTAGACTGTATTTGCACAGAGAGAATACTGAAAACTGAATAAAAAGGTGAATGTTTCCTCTCTGACAAGATTGTCTAGCCATGTAGTTCTACCTAATTCGGGAATTACCAAGATCATTTGTGCTGGTGGGTCCTGAGGGCTGCCTGTATACATACAAATTCTACAACATATGTAGGATGTACAGATAGTATCACATAGTGCAGTAAATTGCCATAACAACATCTGCCTGCTGTGATGTGACTGCAGTATTCCTGTCCCCTAGTTGTCACCAACATTTCATAAAGAATCATAACTATCATATTACAGAACAAATGCAGTAAGCATGAGCTACCAGAAAGCAGCAGGCAAGCAAATGGTGATATTTCCAACAAATGTTCCTCATGCTCCTAAACTTCTTCCCTAACACTCAAACCACTTTTCTCTAAGTGTTCATGTGAAAGAAATACCACCCTGAAAACTAAAGGTCTGGATACTTGGCTTTTCACCATTAAGGGTCTGACTACAGTGTGTGCAAAATTGTACAAAGTGTTGTTTCTATTTTTGGGGGGAAAGGTGAGGGAAAATGTACACCTAATGATAAAGCAGGAACTCAACAGCACATAGAAATGTTAAAATCTGCCTGTGTCCATCAGTCACTTGCACATGTCATTTTTTTATAATTATGTTTTGTTTCCACATTAATCTGTAATTTGTGCTTTTTAAAGTCCTCTTAGAATGTGTACTGAAATATTTACTTTCTTTAAATTGTGCCTTTAAATGCATATCCTTCCTGAACACATGTCAAACTGCATATCTTGATATGTTCAGGTTGCAAACATAAGCACACATCTCTAGGAATGTGTCATGTAACTCATTTAACTCTGAGTAGTCATGCACAGGTTTCTTAAACTGCTAGGAACTGTATCACAATGTTTGGAACAGTGTGAAATCCAGCGGATAGCTAAATTCCAACTCATACGTTAATCTTCTGTCATTTAGAGATTTTGAAAGACTGAATTCCTGAAGCATCCCTAGTGGAAAATCAACACTTACAATGAGGATGGAGAAAATGGAACTTAGCCCTGCAAGCCAGTGAAAACACTAACCTAACAACAGAAACTTACAAAAACATTTGGGGTTAGCAGAATGGGTGCATCTTAACAGCAGTATCAGTGTATTAGTGTTGATTACTGACACATATTGAGAAGAACAGTGAAAAGTCCTTGCCAAAGAATCTGAAAGCCTACACCCAGTTTTAGATGATTAATGAATTAATTAAGATTATTATTATTTTAGCCCAGCCGGTCCCTGAGCCACTGGCCAGTTTAAACATTCTTGCTCAAAACACAGCAGGCAGGCTGAACCTGCATACAGAAAGAGTAATTGTTTGGGCCTGCCCCAAACCATGCAGGAAACACACCTTTCAAGAAATAATACCAAAAGATTGATCTACTGATCTGTGGCATTTGGTTTCCGATTAAGCAACAAAAACATCAACAACATATTTGACATTTGAATTTAACTGACACTTGTGTGAAAGGCTCAAGGCTGGTCTGCACTGTCTTTCTGGTTTGAATAAAGCTTATTGAAATCATCCCCTCAAAGGAAAACCTTTCGACAGATAAGTGAGTAAACAGCTTCAATCCCAATCCCTGTTCAGTTACTCTAATTATCTGGTATGGTAGATAGTGATTCTGAATCAGAACTGCCACTAAAGAGCAAACTTCAAGGTTAAAAGTAAGAGGGGAATGGACCTTTGATGCTTCTCCCATGACAAAAGAAAGAAAACCCCCAAACACTGCCTACAGATTTTTAATTTTAATATAGCCGAGTTGCTGTGCAGAAAATCCTTTCATTAGATTCCAGAAAGTTAGTTATTTAGCCTGGGCAGCAAAAGCATTCTGTGGTCTTGTAAAAACAAACAATTTCGTAATGGCATAACGTTTCATGGGCTGATCACGACATTCATAATTTGGGAAGTCACTATAAAAGACAGATACACTTAAAGAGTTCCAAGGAGAGCCAGCATGGCGTAGTGGTTTGAGTGTTTGACTATGACTCTCTGGAGATTAGGGTTCAAACTGTCGCTCAGCCATGAAAACTCACTTTCATGTTCTCTCTGCCAATCTTGCCAAGGAAATGCCATGATAGGGTCATCATCTACTAGAAATTACTGGATGGCACACAACAACAAGAGTTGCAAGGCCTAGCACTCAAATGTAGGAGTTTATTGCTTTACGGTCTTAAAACAGGGCTAGGTCATTTTAAATGCAGTCCCTGCCTCCTGTTGCATTTTGGAGTTTGTAGTTCAATGAGGCTTAAGAGTGCTCTGGCTGAATATTCTAAATGCCCCTTCCTAAACTACAAACCTCAAAATGCAACAGGAGGCAGGGACCGCATTTAAAGCGGCCTAGCTCCATTTTAAGAGTGTAAAGTGATAAACTCCGTAGTTGGATTAACAATGGCCTAAATCTGAATGTTAGTCCCAACTAATGTGGATTCATTGAATCAGTGAAACTTTGGGAAGTGTTGATGTACCATGTTCCCATTGATTCAGTAGGGCTACTCTAATTGAAACTTAGAATTGGATTTAGCCAATTAGCTACTAATTGTACAGTTTTAAAAAGTAATTCCCATTTCTTCAGGGTAATTCCCATTTCTTCAGGGTAACTAAAACAATTATTTTTATCTACTAAAAAAAAATTCCCACTGATTTATAACACACTCTCCTTCCATCCACCACATTGCTAACCACCCCCAGAATAATGAGACCAGACACTGAAATGGGATAAAACACGGCCATTTATTGACCTATTTGTTACATTCTTGAACTGTAGTGGTTAGATGTTAGAACTGCAACTAATTTCTAACAACAACCAAGTGTGGAAGAAGCTGCATCTGGTGTCTTTCCCCAGACCACCTCTGCAACTTATCTGGACAATAACAGCCGAGCCCTCAACGACAACTCAAAAGCCGGCCTGTATCAGGAAGTCTAACCAGAAAGCCCCCATCCCGATCTGCGAACTTTTAAACCTAATGTATTATTATCATATGGTCCATGGTAAATCCAGTAATGGGAAATTTCTCTGGAGCCCCCATTCCCTTGATGCCCTAAGCACATGCTTATTTTGCTTAATAGTTAATCCAGTCCTGCTAGAGTGACTATGCTGCTGCCTATTTTCTACTTGTGGTTTGGAAATAAAATATTTGTTGTACTTGTGCCTCCATAGAGGTTCGCTTGCCTCAGTGGCTTTTAATTATCTGCACTAAGGGTGAAGAATGCAACATTCTTGAGAGAGAGATGAATGCTGAGGTGAAAACAGGAAAAGGATATGGCAACCATATATAGTACACATTCCCAAGAAACAAAGGAAACAACTGAAAAAGAGAACATCATATAGAAATAATTACTGTAATTTAAATAGAAATGCAATAAATCCCACCACTGACTGTCACCAAGTGCCTGTTCATCTGTTATTTAAGATATTAATTGGCCAGGTAATTTCTTGCTCTCCCTTCTTATGATTGTTTGGTTAAGATCTTACTGGGGACCTATGCAAGTACTGCCTTACAAAAACAGTTCCCCTTTGTCCCACAGGGAACAAGTAAAACTGGGTACAGCTCCAGCCCTCTTCACAACCCAGATGAGTAACTGGAACGGCCCAGATTTTCACTGCCTCTGTTCCACATTATTTGCAGGTAGATAGAGACAGTGACAATATTCATGCTCCACCACAACTGGATGAGATCTTGGTATTTATCGTCACTGGACAACTCTTTAATTAGAGCAGGATTGGGGAACATGTGGCTATAGAATATAATTAATTGTGGGGGACAATGGGGGTTAGTCAAACAATATGTGGAGATGAATATCATGTTTCCCATGTCTGAAACTGAGGATGTCTTCAAACAAAAGACCTTCCCCTGAAAGATCTTCTGATCCTAAAGTAGGAAAGTTGCTATGTGCTTTCAAGTCAAGTTCAGCTGATGTCAACCCTATCCTAGGGTTTTCTTGGCAAGGTTTGTTCAGATGAGATGAATGACTGCCTTTCTCTGAAGTTGAAAGAATATGACTAGTCCAAGGTCACCCAATGGGTTTCCATATCTGAAGAAAGATTTGAACCTGGGATTCCCTGAGTCACAGTCCAATTCTTAAACCACTACACTATGTTGGCTCTTTAAAGTAGGACATACACAATTTGTTAGCTAATTGGCTAACAAAAAGGAGTAGTGACCTATTTGGAAAAAAACTACAAGAAAGTGTGGAGAAAGATTATGGAGAATCTTAAAAAATGGTCCAAACTTAATTTATCACCATTTGGAAGAATGAAAATCATTAAAATAAGGATGCTGCCAAGAATGAATTTTCATTTTCAAAATTTGTAACAAATGAAAAATCAACTGTAACAAATGAAAAACCATGCTCGATATGAAAAAAGAAGTTAAGTAATTTTATTTTGGTAGGTAAAAAACCAAGAATTCAATGGAAAATTGTATTATCAGGCCAATGTCTTGACTTGGATTATTGATTGGATAGAACTGCAAAATGAAAGAACTTTAACCTTGGAAGGGTTTAATTTGAGATTCAGAGATAGCACAGTGGGAAACAATTTGGGGGAAAATGGTTCAAACATACATATTTTCAGCTTGATGGGATACAAATGCTACAAAGGTAATTCAGAAACCTTAAAATAATAAATGGTTGAAAATCAGAAATGCATCAACATATAAGGAAAACAAATGAAACATGGTAAACATATTCAAATATCATTGTAGAATGTAGAATGACACAGTATGTCTAATTTTACAGTGTAACAACACATCTTTATACAGGAACCATGTTGGAAGAGAGGAGGGTGGGATCATCCCTCATTCCAGTGTTTTACATCCTCTGAAAACACTGAGCAACTGAAAATAGAAAGTGATAAGAAGTATTGCATATTATAGAATTGCAGAATAATTCAGTTAGAATGGATTTTGGGGGGTTGTTTCTAGCTTTTTCTTAATATTTTGGTGCTACTTTAGAACATATTCTTCCCTGCATAAGAAATCAAAAAAATGAAAGTCTAGCAGAAGGTCAGTTGTTGTTTTGTGTGTTCAAGTTGTTTCTGACCTATGGCGACCCTAAGACAAACCTATAATGGGGTTTTCTTGGCAGGTTTGTTCAGAGGTGGTTTGCCATTGCCTTTCCCTGAGGCTGAGAGGTTGTGACCTCCTCCCCCTGCTTCCTTTTCTGCTTTTTAAAACTCAATCACTTGATACAAAATTCTGTACAGATCAGTACAGAAGAATCGCTTTGCTGAACTTTGAAGTAAAGTAACCTTGCAGTGTGTAGGTAGGCAGCCAGTGGATGTCACTGTTGCTCCATAACATTACAAGAAGCACTGATGAGCTAAGATGAATGTGGTGCATATAGGGAATTAGAAACTAAACATCATTTCAGTAACAGGGAATTCAGGCCCCATACAGACAGGCCAAAATAAAGCTGCTCGGGCCACTTTGGAGGTATGCTGTTTAAATGATGCATCCATCCTAAGAGTCCAGAAGCCACACCAAATCCATGCTCCAGTCCTAAGGACTGGAGCATTGCTTTGGTGCGGCTTCCGGACTCTTAGGACACATTTCAAATTCAATGGGATTTTTTTTTAAAAGTGAGATGACAGAAGATTAATCAGGACCATCTCTGACAAATTAGGACAGTTTGAAGGTATGGAATACACAAAACATTGCTGAATGGAACATTAGCAGCTGTCTGTGTAATTTCAAAACAATGCATTTCAACTAAAAAACCAAAGATTTCCAAGAATTAATTATTACCACCAATGCTGCAATAGTGTTTGGGTGACAACGTTGATGTCTTCTTTTGGTTTCAGTAGTCCAGTCTGTTCCTTACAAAGGAAAATGGTTGCTACTATAGATTGCTCAACACTGTATGTTACTGTAATTCAAGTGACAGCATTTGCAAGTTTTTCTAAGACTGTACATGAGGCCTAGTTTGAAATTCCTGGCCTTGAATAGTCTCTCACCTTTCCTTTTTGTCTGCCTGATTGTTAATCAAGCCCTTCTCTTCCCTGCCTCACAGGAATGCTGACTTTGAAAGGGTATTTTTCTCTGATAAACTGTAACAAAGCAGTTCCTGACTCTTGAGCCCTATTGTCTTGAGAGAATAAAAGGAATGCTCACTCAATTGAAAATATACATGCATCAAGAATGTTTCTTTTAATTCAATCAGTTTACTTAATAGAGCAGCTGCCAATAAAGACCCTTTCTGTCTTCATATGGAAACTCTTAGCATATTTAAGGAAAATTATTCAAAGAATATATTGCCATAAACCTACCAATTTAATTTTAATTTCTGCAGACTGAACTCATAAAAAACTGGATTTCATCCTTTCTTATTATGTCTCTGTTTAAAAATGTTCATTCAGAATTCTTGTTCCTTCTGTGCCTCTCCAAATTTAGTTTACATCAAGCTTAAGAAACTAAAGTACAGATTAATCACATTAGTGTCTCTGACATTGATGTAATATTTCACAGGACAACTATCTCCCCTGGAAACTCACTCAACAAGGAAGGGTTGCCTTGCAGAAGCATTTAGTGGGGTGTGGTACACAAGTGAGGTATCTTAGTATGAATGAAAATTAATATTTGATAATATCTGATCTAAGACTAATGCAAGTAAAATAACACAAGATATGTAAGATAAGAATCAAGTTATTAGTTACACAGCTGCTAAATAATAAGTCCAAATTAAAAATGTTTTTAAAAGAGGGGAAAAGTTAAAAGAAAGGAAAACAATGTATACAATGTCCTAATCCAACTGCTTGCCCCAGGTAAAACAGTCCCACTGAATTAATGGTGGTGTCTGCACTGGACAGGATACTCTAGGAGCAGTCCAGAAAATCCCGGCCCCAGAACTGTCCTGACCTCCCCCATTACCTGGGCCGCTCTGTTGCATCGCCAGGCAGCTGTTTGCATGCACATCCTCTTATGCTGCCTGGCATAGCTGCGGAAATGGTGAGTTGCTTTCTCTGAGATTAGAATGAGGCACCCAGCTTCAATCTCATGGCTGGATACCTCCTTCTGATCTCAGAGTGGGTGACTTGCCACAGTGGCAGTCATACTGGGCAGTACAATGGGGGTACTTTTAAACAGCTACGCAGTGTCACAATGGGAAGCTCCATATCTTCCAGGGAAATCTGCAGCAACCAGTGAGATTCTTTTTAGAGGGTATCCCCTGGGTTTGGTGCTAAATGGGCCAGACATCATCTGGACTGTTTGCACCAGCCTCAAGGATTGGGCCCTGCATCATCCAGACTCTCTGATAACAGGATGAGTCAAGACATTTTATTTCGTCCATGAAGACAGAACCAATTAAAACTTTATGAATCAACACTTATGAAAATACAGTTCATTTGGTGGGTCCTCTAGATGTTTCTTACACTAATCTAATAGCAATATTGTTTAATGTTATAAGGAAGGGATGAATGAGAGAGGGCGGGAAGACAGGGAGAGGGACACACACACAGACCTTCCCAATAGTAGAGATTGGAGTCGTGTGGCCTTCCAGATATTATTAGAGTGCAATAGCCAGCAATCCCTGTAGCATAGCCAATAATGAGGAATGCTAGAAGTTGTAGTTCACCAACATCAGGAGAGCTGTAAATTCCCACCCTGTCCTAAAGAATAGTGTATTTCTATACAGTGGATCCTTGTTATACGCTGGGGTTTGGTTCCAAGATCCCCCGTGTATAACAAAATCCGTGTATGCTCAAGTCCCGTTAAATATAATGACATAGCAAAATGGTGTCCCTAATAAAAAATGGAACATCAAGGTAAATTTATACTTTTTTGGAACATTTTCCAACCGTGTATGCTTGAATCCGTGTATAAAAAATCTGTGTATAAGAAGGGCCGACTGTACAACACAATTGCACAACAGGATTGTCCTCTAGATAATCTTGAAACTTTATTGTATAATCCCTCACCATTAGCTAAGACTGTACAGGAAGAATGTCTGAAGGCCACGATTGCCTACCCCTGATTGACTGGTCATTCCCCAGTCCAACCAAGTTTTAAAAAAAGATGCCAATAAAAACCTGATGGTGAAACATTTTTAAAAAAATTAAATAAACTACCATATGAAACCACCACTAATTTAAAATAGTATAAAATCTCCAAAATATAGTGTGATAAGATCAAGAGTAAAAAATACACACTCTGATAGGAGACCCTTAATCACTAAATACTTGTTTAAATAAGCAGGCAGGTGGAAAGAGAGCTGAGTGGTGGCTACTCCAGTCTTTTGTGAAAGGACTATCACAGCCTTGGAACTGCCAGCATCAATTTCTTCACCCTCTTCCAATCAACTGATGACAGCAGACACCAGTTTAGAACTGAAACAACATTACTGGAATTAGATGGAAAGAAGAGTTCAGTGTCATCAGCATAATGGTGGCACCAAACACCAGAACTCCAGATAACATAAGTTCCTTATATATGTTACACAGCAGTACTGAGGACTAAAGCCTGACTCCTTACGACAATGACCAGGGTGTTGAGCAAGAATCCCCTCACTCACCTTTTCATTTCACCCATGAAAGGACTGAAACCACTTTAAAGTCCCCAGTCCCACCCCAGAGAGCAGACCTAGAAGGATACCACTGTTGATGGTGTCAAAAACCCACAAAGAGGTTCAGCAGAACTAAGAGAGACATTCTTCTCTGTCCAGTTCTTGGCCTAGGTTATCCACCAAGGCAACCAAAGCATATCCATGTCTGGTATCAGATTGAAATGGGTCTAGATAAACAAACCATCTTCCAGGAGCTTCTAATTAATAATTGTTTCATACTTACTTTTGGCTGTCCTATCAATATTTAAGAATATATACTCATTATCAATTAAAATGATAGTTTTTAAAAGACAGAGCTAACCTTTTTATTAATATCACTTTCATATTTTTCCATAGTATATTATTTTATAAGGAGATATTTGATGATACTATCGCTCCCACAAGCTTTACAAATTTTTGCTCACAATATAAAAGCTTCTGTGTGGTTCGCAAACTTTACAAGATGCATCTGGTTCTGGATGTTTCTTTTACAAGGACCTTTTCACCATTCATCATACATCATTTCCTCTGTCTTGTAAAGTTCCAAATACATTGATAGGGTGAGTCTTATACATCACCAAAATGAGGAAAAAAGAATACACAGATTTTCAAAAACATCTGCTAATATGTCGATATAGATGATAAGGGATATAGTGGCTTAGTGGTTAAGACACCAATTCTGACAATCAAAAGGTTGGAAGGTCAGCAGTTTGAGGCCCGAGTGCTGCCTTATGGGGTGAACTCCTGTCACTAGTCCCTGCTTGTGCTAACCTAGCAGTTCAAAATCATGCAAATGCAAATAAATAAATAGGTACCACTTCAGTGAGAAGGTAACAACATTTGGTACAGTCATGCTGGCAACATGACCACCAGAGTAGTCCTCAGACAGCACTGGCTCTTCAGCTTAGTAATGGAGATGAGCACCGCCCACTACAGTCAGTTACGACTACACATTCATGTAAAGGGATTACATTTACTTTGTTTACCTTTAGCTATAGATGATATAGATATATATAGGCGTGGGACAGACTCTCCAAAAAGGACAGTCTCCCAGCGCCTTGCTTTGCTCTGTGGGGCTTCCCCGCGGAGCAAAAAGAACCCGCAAAAAGCGTGTTCTTCTTGTGGTGCGATTATGACACTGCAGTGCACCAATGGCACACTAGCGGCATCATAATCACACTGTGACGTATGGACGCTAAACGCCCGTCACGTCAAAATGGTGGCAACCATCTGTACAGGGTGCCACCATTTTGACGCCCTCATCACGTGCGAGGGGCGTCTGGAAGCGCGACCCCTCGCACGTGATGAGGGCGCACTATAGCGTCTGTCTGTATAGTACCTTAGATACAGATGCATGTTTAGAATTACTATGATTTAAAGAAAAATACATCTCATCACAGTGGAGCAGGGGGGACCAACTAATGTCTACACGCTTATTGTTTTTTAAGGCCCCAAGGTCTTTCTTATGGTCCTTTTTACAGTAGGCCCTTGGTTTGGTTCCAGGACCCCCCATGGATACTAAAATGCATGGATACTGAAGTCCTACTAAGCACAATGGCATAGAGAAATGGTGTCCCTTATATAAATAGCAAAATTAAGGTTTGCTTTTTGGAATTTATATCTTTTTTAAATATTTTCAAACCATGGATGGCTGATTCATGGATAAAGAATCCATGGATGTAGAGGCCTGACTGTACCAGACTTCGATTAGACTTGGGTACCTTCAAACAGAGTGCTATCCTTGCAAATTAGGACACATGTTCACCATGTACACTGCTACTGTCACGAGTGGTTGGTGGTTCCCACGTCAGTCCAGTGGTGAATCCCCTCTGGGTTTCATTCTGAACTTATTGGGGAAAGCTCCTGTAACATGTAGGCAACAACCCAGAGTGAATTCATTACCCCACTGATACAGATGTCACCAGATACTACTGGCTGGTGCAATACAAATGATAATAAATTGGAACCAGATTGAACAGCTAACATAATATGCATTGACATACCTTGCACAAGAACAAACTAAAGAACACTCTCCATAAAACTTTGCACAAATAACTGTTCAAAGAGTGACTATATTCTAGTGTGTGTGTGGGGGGGGGGCTGTGGCTTTGAGGCCAGTTTTGAGTCCTCCAACCCCTCTTCCCCCAGCAAAGCTACCATTTCCTCCCCCCAAAGTTTTGTTTTTTGAAAAATAATTTATCTCCCTCGCCCCCTTGATTTTTGCTTGACTTCTTATTGCAAGAAAAAGGCCCAGGGAACCACAAAATGTGGCAAACTTACTATGGGGTGTTTCAGGTCCATTAAAAATAATTAAACCTTTTAAAGGGAATTAGTGCAGGATAGCATATTGCAGCCTTTCAAGGTCCAATAGAAGGCCAGTGCACCTCCAACCCTGATAGGTGCCCGTGCTTGTCTGTCTGTGAACATCAGTATACTGGAACAATGACTCATAGGATTAAGTATGAGGTATCCAGCTAATCAAAAGAACTGTAATATATAATTATTGATAATGGGATTACAACACAATGGCAGAATTAGCAATGCAAACCACTGCTGGTTTTTTAACAGTTACTTGACAGTATTGTGAATTTCTATAGCACCACCTCCCTGTATTCAAAATTTCTCTCCTGCTAATAGACAGAAATATGAAATTGCCTTTCACTTCTCTTCTGTTTCATTTAGACTTGTTTTTTAAAGGAAAATCATAACGTAGGCCCAGATTTTATTTGCAATACAGTAACCAACCAACCAAGCAATACAAATACAGTGGGTACCCATGTTGAAATTTTGGGGTCCAGAGAATAATCACCTCAGCACCAAAGAAACTGTGAAGGCATTGGGATTATTGTAATGTTTCCAAATGTTTCACCTATAAATGAATCCTGGAAGTGAAATTTGATTCACGTTTTTATGAACAGCAAAGGGTTTTGGGGCACCATAAAGAATACCTTTTTATTAAGGTACCACAGTAAGCTTCCATGGATTACAGCCTACTTCAGTGATGGCAAATCTATGGCATGCGTGCCAGAGGTGGCACTCAGAGCCCTCTCTGTGGGCACATGTGCCATCACCCCAGCATAGAGTTTGCCAGAGTTTGTTACTAGAAAGCCAGAGGGAGATGGCACTTTGCAATAAATAAGTGGGTTTTGGGTTGCAGGTTGGGCCCTCGGCCTCTAAAAGATTCACCATCACTGGCCTACTTCATTAGATGCAACTGAAAATATGGGGTGTGATCTGTGAACCTTTATGTCAAATAAATCTTGTTAGATTTTAAGGTGCCACATGGCTACCTATCCTTGAAATATGTATGAATGCCACCTAGTCGCCTTTCAAGCAAACCTCAGGATACAGCTTCAAGCTCGGGACCCTGTTTCATTCTTCAAAATCTCATCATCAGAACCTGTGACACAATAACTTAGTGCCAACTCTGAAGAGACAATTTTCTTAAGAATGCTTTTCTTAATAGTATCACAATGGACAACTTTACCTGAGAAGAAAATATGAAGTAAACAGTAAAACAACAACAACAACAACAACAACAACAACAAAATCCAGAGACATCAAGGTTGAGCAAACTAAGGTCCAAAACACACTGCAGAAACAATCCAGTTAGAGAATGGTTTAACTGCCCTGGTTCAATGCTAGGAAACAATGGGGCACATGCTCACGGCAGCTCAGCAGTGCGACAGTGCGGGCGGGTGTGCCATTGTTTTTCTCCTCACGCAGCTTTCGCTTATGCTGGAAGATGTGTATAGTGCACCCGCATATGGCGCGGGCACATTGTTCTTGCTATTGCCATATTGCTATGAGAAACACTAATTAAAAGGATCTCTGCCCTTAATCCAATTGTTAGTACAACAACAGTAGACCCCCTGAATCTATGATAACTTTGAAGTAAATACTTGTAAAGTTCAAATGATTCAACAGGATTTCTCTGGATGGGTCTAACAATTGGAATTAGGCCAAAATCTTAATGGAGTCGGCATGGCCTATTTGGCCTGTTGATTGGATCTGGTGGTGTCCTCCTGCTTAAAAAGATTAAATCCAATGGAGACTCCTATAGAGATAAGTGAGATAGGCTGGCTATTTTTGCTGGTTCTCCCCTTTCCCTGCAATTTCTTATGCCCCCAAATTTTGCTCCAGGAGGTCAGTGATGTTCTGAAAGTGTGTTGGAATGTCTGTGGTTATGGAGAATTTATCTCTTTCCACTTTTTGAGTATGGACCATCAATCATTCCAAGTCCCTTTCATGACCAGAGAGGCACTGCTTCATGTAATTAAATCAATTGGATCTGGACACAGTCATGTTGATATCACACCCATTGAAATCAATGGGGCAAGTTGACTCACTTAAATCCTATTACTGTAATTTCAATTGGCCTGCCCTATGTATAAGTCTGGAGATGTGGAAAAACTATCCCAAAAAGATAGACTAGGATCCCTCAGGAATCCCAGTCTAGCATCATAAACCTTTTCTTAACTTTTCTATGCATTTGCTAATACAGAAATTTTTCAACTGAGGAATCCTAATGCAGAGATGTGTAGTCTTCTTTTTAAAGTACCTTATTTTTATGTGAATGAGGGTTAGTTGCGGGACATATCTGGGTCTTGAGAGTGATGTTCCACTTTATTACAATCAGAAACAACAATGCTGGTTCTATTGTAATAAAATTTTGCCTAAAAATGTTGCCTAAGCTCTCTCCAACCTTTTAGTGTGTCTGCATAGGGAAAGGATTTAAGATGATAATTAATTGGAGTGATATAAAACTACCAAGGGATATGCTTGTGAGAGTTGCTCATTTGCCCCATGGGATATTATGTCAAAAACACAGCTTAAGCAATATATCAGAGAACTAGTACTTCTGAAGCTTGGCATAGTGCATTATTCCAATGAACTGTTGTGTTCAGTACTGCAACCTCAAAATGGGAGCCAAACAGCTTTGCTTATAGTGCTAGATGCATTAAACAAATGCTGCACATTTATAGTTTAACAAAATAAATAATTCACATACAAATACACTATAGCTGCAGCTTTTTAGCAGCTTTCATAAAAGTGGAAAACTGAGAAAAGAAACCAATGGGGACACAAGTAATAGCTCTGAAACATGTATCTTATAGATGTGTATAATTTAGAAAGCAAATCCAATTCATCAATCAATATAGTTAACAATTTTGTCTATACAATTTTGTGTATACTTTCCATGGGTAGATAACTATTCATGTGTGGTGTGCTACTTTGGAGACCCACAACCTGCCTATGCACTGCCAAATTTTGGTGGTGCAGCTGCAATGGTAGCAAAAAAGCCACATGTTAATAGGCTGTCATCTCTTAAGAAGAGACATTTTCACTCCCAAGATTTATATTTTACGAGAGGAAAAAAAAAATAACGGTGGTAAGAATATCAATGAGAACTGTGATATTCCAATGCCTTTTGACTTTATTATTGAATCCACAAATATCTCGACCTACAATATTTACATTCTCCAGAAGAATCAACTGAACAGGTGTAACCAATTTCCCCAAATTCCCATTATTTACCATATGCAGTTTTCTTCTTTACCAACAAAAAATGGTAGGTTTTTTTAAAAAAAATGTCCCAACAAATAATTAATAATAATAATTTGTTTTATTTATATACCGCTATTCCAAAGATCATAGCGGTGAACAGCAAGAAAGCTAATTAGCAAGTAAGCTAATTTGCCCCAACAGTCTGGGTACTCATTTTAGTGACCTCGGAAGGATGCAAGCCTGAGTCGAGCTTGGGCCCTTTTGCTGGTCTTGAACTTGCAACCTTGTGGTTTTGAGTGAATGGCTGCAGTACAGGCATTTAACCACTGTGCCACCAGGTCTACTGACTTTTACTATGGGGTGCCTTTTGTCCTGTACAATTTTTTACTGGGATAAAAAAGCAGATGTGATATGCTCTGATTGTCACTAGGGATGCATCCACACTGCAGAAATAATCCAGCTTGACACTGCTTTAACTGGCTCAATGCTATGGAATTCTGGGAAGTGTAGTTTTGTGAGACATTTCATGTTCTCTGTCAGAGAGCTCTGGTGCCACAGGAAACTAGAGATCCCAAGATTTCATAGCATTGCACCATGCCAGTTAAAGCTGTGTCAAACTGGATTATTTCTGCAGTGCAGATGCAACCTAGATTGATCAACTTCAGGGGAAATTGAAATTTCTTACATTTGGAGGGATATTAGAGTTTTCATTGGAGACAGGAAATATAAGACGTGCACTTATAACCCTGTCCCTGACCCTGACCTGAATCCTCAACACAGGAACTCTCATGGAGTCAGAAAATGCCCCACAAGTGAGATTTCACTTCTTGAGAAAGTGAGGGGTATTTCACACATCATTTTTAGTGTGATGATGCAAATCATCTCACTCACACATTCCGGGTTTGTTATTCACACTATGGAACCACACTGATTCTCAACTCTGCATGTTCTGTTGCTCACACATAAAAACATTTGAATAAAGATGGAATCAATGATGCAAATGCATTTGGAACACATTCAAGGCATGCAGAATTTTATCTCTGGTCTATTTGGAGCTCTTTCGATCAGTTATTCATACAACTGATGATGTGGATCTTTTTTTAAAAATTGGGCAGAAACCCAATAGTGAATATCCAGGATTTTTTGGCACCCCTCCAACTTAATCAGGTGTATTCGGGATACTGTACATGTGAACAACGGAGATTCAACCCGGATTCATCCTGGATTTTCACAGTGTGAAAAACCCTTGAGAGTTACCTCACCCCTTCATTACAAGTTCTATTCCATTCCCAAACCCTTTTCTTCTGTTCCAAAAATGACCTTGGAAGAAGAAAAGAACCATCATGTCAGGCATGGAATGCCTGTGAAGGAAAGAGTGGGGAGGTGGAGTAAGGGGAGCAAGCAAGGAAGTTATGGTGGGAAGAACTATGTGGTGTTGGTCCTACATGGTTCTTACCACCATGACCTCCTTGTTTGCTCCCCTTGGTTTTCTTCTTCTAGCTCTTTGTTGATTTAGCATGCATGCTTCAGAGTAGCTGGGGACACAGTGTTTCTGTGCACTATGACTTATTGCACTTATAGGAACTACAGGGATCAACACAGAAAATAATGCACTCTTACCAATTGTTATAACATATTGGTAGAAGGTACAGAAGATCTGAATAGGGAAAGATCTGATTTAAAAAGAGTCTTGAATACATTAATGAACATTATGAGAAAACATAAGAATCCTTTCATAGAAGTCTGAATATGAATTTTATTCTGGAGCGAGAGATAGGGGCTAGGACCATATATCATTCCTTTCAGTACTAATGTAATGGGGTCACATAATCTGCACATTTGTATAGCCATAAATTTTAATGTTCAGGAAGAGAAATGCTACAAGTTTAAAGAGGTATAATGAACACCAAAAACCAGCCTTTAATATGAAAGATGTATGAAAAGATCCCTTGCATTTACTTGCATTAGCAACAATAATCTTTGGTGATTAATTGGAAAGACAGGATGGCACAACAGGTTGCACAGAGACAGTTTGAACTCATGAATCTCAGACAAAAGGTCTATCAAAGAATTTGATCTCAGACAAAAGGTCTATCGGGTGGAATAGAACTTACTATGAAAAAAGTAAGCCTGCAGTCTAATGCACATTTACTAGGGAGTAAACCAGTAGAACTTAACAAGTGAATAAATATAGATGGGCTTAGGCTCTTAGTTTCTGTAGACCTCTGCTTCAGGGAAAGTCCCATTTAGCACAGCGAAACCACTTCCAAAAAAAATCCACAGGAGCAGGCTATTGGATGCTACTGTTTTAATACTATAGTCAATAGTATCTGTGTTACAATCATTAATCTTGTTTGGTTGTAACTTTCCCCCCAAAACAATAGTTTAAATAAAAGCATTAAACAATTAGAGCAAAATGGGTATTATAAAGACAAATACTTGCTTTTTTAAAATATTTGATGGATTGGAAATCCTTCACCTCACCTGACATCAAATGTAGAAAGAAAGGCGCGGTACGGACCACCCAAAAAGGGTGGACTGCCAGTGCCTCTCTTTGCTCCGCAGGAGCGCCAAGGCAAACAAATTGCATGGCGCTGCTGTGGAGCAAAAAAGGAGCACCCGCAAGTGGCTCCTTTTGCGGTGCCGCAAAACGCCAGAGTCAGTGGTGTAGAGTCACAGCTGTGCTGCCCTGTCTGGAAGCGGCGCAGGTGCGACATCACTGTTATGCGCCCCGTCTGGTGGGCACACTGCAGTCACGTGCAAGGGTTGCCAGGCGTTGGGTGCTGCACCCACCAGGCAACCCTCGCACGTGACGGGGACACCGCAAAGGCCTGTCTGTTCTGGGCCAAAGAAAGAAAGAAATGGAGAGGGAGAGAGGAATGCAGAAGAAGAAGAAGAAGATAGATGAATAGATTATTATTAAACTTTATTTATATAGCGCTGTAGATAGATGATAGATAGGTAGATTTATTTGCCCTACCTTTCCCAAACTGGCATCTGTGTAAATTCAAAGTGAGATATAGTTGTGCACACCCCAGCAAATGCACATGACAATTCTTTGCAGCCTTGATGTCATGTTAATATGAAATATGATAAACTACTCTTCCTTATATGAGAGATGATATATTGCCAGGGGTCACAAGAAAATCTTTGAGGGAGGAACATGACTACATCTGGGAAGTAACTAGCTACAAATAACAAGTAACAGGCAATTCAGCTTGTTGATTAACTGCACTCACTATTAGAGTTTGGAAATAAATATAAACATAAATAATTATGTACTAATACACTCCCGCTTACCCAATAAGGCTTAATAAGAAGCAGTCACTCTTCCTGCGGAACAACAAATAAGAGTTTTTTTGTTTCCTTATTAACTGCATGAGCTGGTAGTTGCAGGAGTTGATGGAATACTTAGTGTTGTATTGTTGTGTATTTAAAAACAGATCCAAAAAAAAAACAAAAAAACTGTCGGCTCACTTGGGAGGAAGTTTGAAAAGAAGTGAGAGCACTAGGGCAGTTGGAAAGAGCATGGGTTAAACTTGAGACCACTAGCTTCTGCAAAACATG
>NC_056524.1:112298759-112316988 GCF_019175285.1 Sceloporus undulatus | reverse complement strand
TGCTCTAGCAGTTACCTTTATAGACCATGCTTTTGTAAAAAAAAAAAAATATCAAAGTGAAAGGTTATTTGACAATACAGGAGAATGCATGCCTTAACTGGCATTCAAAACATTTTTGAGTAAGAATTCTCCACCAGTTCAATTGATCACTGGTTCCATTTTTTGCTTACATAATTCAATGTCCTCAACAGAATAAATGTGTCATTACTTATTCCCCATTCCAATCCAGATAAACAATTCACAATGTTTAAAGGGTAAGTGAACAGTATGCATGTTGGTATTAGTGTGTGGGTGTGATGGAAAAAACAGAGATGCAGATTAGTGACCAAACGTAGTTGAACAGATTGCTAGATCCATTGCTTCAGAATATTCTTCCCTAATCCAACATGTTCCAGATATAATGGGCGACAAATCCTGGATCCCTAGCCATCAGACTGTACAGTTCATGGTTTATGCAATGGAGACATACCAAGCCAGGGAAAGAAACTGTAAAATGAAAGAGTTCCATTTAGAAAGAGCCACTAATAAAACATATCAGTGGCAACCAAACATGTCATTCTCTTTATATTCCATAGCTGTTTTTTAAATAAACAATTTATTTAATTACCGAATTAATTACCTATTAATGCAATGATATAAATGTCCACCTTCCAAACATCAACAATTAGTATTTTTGTGTCAATGATCAACATCAACACACTGATGTTTAAAATGAGGTTTCCCAAGCTCTTCAAATAGCTAATTACTTTTAATTAGATCCTTCCTTCAATAACAAAGATATAACAATAGTACATTACAACAGTAACATCTTTTATGGTAAAACTAACCTCTTAGTTGTTGTTATAGCTATAAGGTGCAGCCTCATTAAATGGTGGAAGAAGAATATCTGATAGATCAAGCACTGAGACATGCTGTAGCTCATCCTGCTGCTTTGTACTGTGTTGTGGATGTTGAAGCCTGATGAGGTGGTTGATATTTTGTACAGTGAGTTTGAGGCTTTCAGAGAAGTTTATCACACTAGCGAATTTCCGTGGACAACCGGGAGTTAAACTACATTTGAATTTAAAGACGACTTCTAAATTCGGATAGTTTTTCACAGCAAAACAACGCAATGTGCAATAACGCAAAGTTAATCTGCAGTTAAAGTGGAGGAAACCAGCAGCTTTTCAAATTCACAACTCAACTGAATTTAAAAAGCTGCTGGTTTCCTCCATTTTAACTGTGGATTAACTTCGTGTTATGTCACATTAACTGCGACGTCATGTGAAAAACTTTGGGCATTTCCAGGTTTCCTTTGCGTTATATCGCATTTAAATCCTGTTTGCCCGTGAGATCTCACTAGTGTGATAAACTTCAGAGTCCAGACGATGCAGGGTCCAATCCCTGGTCCTGATGCAAACAGTCCAGAAAATACCCAACCAGTTCAGCATTGAACCCAGGGTATAACATTCTTAGAATGGTTTTTAAAAACTATTTGCTCTGGATCGCCTTGGAACATCCAAAGCCTTCTGTTGCTATGTCAGGCTGCTGTTTGTATGCGCATCCCACTATGTAGCACGGTATGGGTGCTGCTGTGACAAGTCACTCGCTCTGAGGTTGAAATGAGGTGCTTAGAAATGTGATCAATGCTGGGTGCCTCATTCTGACCTGAGGGCAAATGACTCACCATGTCTGTGGCTGTGCCAGGCTACACAGCAGCCCATGTATGAGAATAGCTGCCAAGCAGCACAAAGTAGGGTCCCAGTAACCAAGGGGAGGTTAGGGGAGCTTTGGAGCCCAAAAACCTCTGGGCTGCCTGAAATGTATTCTGGCCCATGCAGACACCACTTCAGAGGTTAGCTGTTCAGCAGACACAGAGCCGCCCCTCTCACTTATGGGACAGAGATAATTGACCTTAACATACCTGATGAACTGAAAGGTGGGGAACATTTTGTTGTACAACTATGGGATCCAGCCTAATGTCACTGGCACAGATTCTCTTGTTGTTGTGTGCCTTCAAGTCATTTCTGACATATGGCAACACTTATGCAAATGTAACACAGGGTTTTCTTGACAGAATTTGTTCAGCAGAGAGGTGGCCCTTGCCTTCCTCTAAGGGTGAGAGAGTGTGACTTGCCCAAAGGTTGCCCACTGGGTTTTCATGGCTGAGCAAGTATTTGTGCCCTGGTCTCCCTGAATCCTAATCCAATACTCTTAACTACTGCATCTTGCTGGCTGTATACTACACTAAAACCATGTAAGACCCTGCCTGAAAGTGAAACCATAATGGCAACTAATAACTAACAAACATCATATCCTGACATCTCTCCTGGTAGCTGTAATTAATATATAAAAACAAGGAAAAAATAATCAGTTATATCATAGGCGCGTTACAGATGGGCCCATGAGGCGCCGTCATTACGCGCAAGGGGCAGGGCTTCCTGACGTGCCTTGCCCCTCGTGCGTAATGACGTTAAAATGGTGGCGACGCGTACAGATGGGCACCGCCATTTTGACATAGCGGACGCTCTGCGTCCACACGTCGCGCGGCAAAAGTGATGCCGCGAGTGCGCGCTTTGGCACTTGCGGCGTCTCTTCCGGGTCGCAGGAAGGAGCGTGAAAATCACACTCCTTCTTTGCAGCGTCCAGGAACCGTGCCATTTGGATGCTGCGGTTCCCGGATGCTGCAACCAGCAGTGGCGCAAGACTGCCCCTTCTGGGCCGTCTGTAATGCACCATAGTTTAGCAAGTCTTAGTCTTAAATAGATACAATACTTTTGACTTTACAAACAATTTCCCCCAGTACAAGCAAACTGAATATATGAGATATCATTTCTGAGCTTGTGGCAGCAGAAAAGTAATCGGGGAATGAGATGAAGAGCCAAATATCTCATCAATCAGCAATGTGTGCCTAGGAGGGGTGGCTGAAAAATTTCCAATCTGAGTGGAATGGAGTTGGAGTCAGACAGAAAGGTATCCATCCACTCTTTGTCAGTCCTCGTGATAGTGAATAATTATCAGAATGGTCTTGTAATTTTTTCTAAGGCTCATGGCACAAGAAGTATACAAGGTCATACCAAGCTATTTTTTAGAAAGTGCTGGTTTCAAACATGAGGATTTTAGTCATTATTTTTTAAAAGAAGAGATCAATGCTAAGGTATCATATATGTGCACAGGCAGGTGCTTTTAGTCTTATTTTTCCTCTTCTAAGTGGTGAGCTGAGTGTTCTAGAGGAAACAGATTCACTTCTGTCTAAAACGGCTGGGGGAGGGAACACACATCATTTCAGAACACTTTTTGACAGAATTTGCCCATAATTGGTGAAAATGGGCTTTCATATTGCCTTCATCCCATTGCATGTATTAACTGCTGAACAATTCCAGCAATCATTACAAAATGTTTAGTATATATCCACTTAAAAGCAGAGGAAAGATAACACTCTGGAGCATATTCAGTATTTGTTAAACTTGTTTAATAATGAATGTTTTCATGAATATCCCAAACAGAGAATCGAAAAGACTTTGCCTTACACAGAGTGCTCTTTGCTGCATATTGATTCTCATATGTACACAGGACTAACATTGATTTTTAGATTAGAACCATAATAACTCTTCTGCAGCCACTTCTATGAACTGTGGTTAAAGCCAATTCCTTCTATGTCCTATTTTTCTTCCTACTGTGTCTACAATTTAGAGATAAAATATTGCATGTTACAATGAAGAAGGAGATACATTTGGACTATGATGAGATTTTTCTTTACCTTGCTGAGGTTGTTTACTTTTGTTTATTTGAGAGTAAGAGATATGCTTGTAAGCATTCCTCTTCAATTCTTACCTTCCAGTTTTATACATTTAAGTGAAAATATCGATCAAGTCAGAATGAATAATATGAACAAACCCCTGATTTAAAATGAAATCAGAATCTTCATAATTGAGTTCATCTGTGGCCCATGTAGAATCAAAAAAGGAGGCGACACTGGATTAGACTCATAAAAACATCCCCTGTGCATACTTTTCAAATCCTAGTCTTCTTGGGTTACAACTATTTCTTCTATGATATCCTAACAAATCTGATATACATTTGTTCGGGGATATATATAGGTGTGTGTGTGCGCGCACACACAAAATGACAGAACACCTCTAGTTGTCACCTGTAGTCCTCAGCTCAAACACATCAATGAACTAGAACCAATTTTGGAGAATAACATAGCCCTCTGTAAAGAAAAGGAAGCTAGTGGTCGGGTTGAGCGGGCGAGTGGCGGGCAGGAGGACCCAGAAGAGGGGAGAGATAGAGAAGAGACTCAGATGGAAGGGAGGAAGCAATTAGGCGTTGCACCTGAGGGGAGGGCTGAGGCCCTGGGGGTTTTAAAAAGAGGCAAGGGAGAGGCGCTGGGGGGAAGGAGAGCAAGCGGAAGACGGGGACGCGGAGAGGAGGCGTGGAAAGGGAGAGAGGAGGTGAGCTCGGAGAGAGGAGAAGCAGCCGGGGGAAGAAGAGACTACATAGGAGGGAAGGTGCGAGTAGGTCCGGTGCTGGTGACTCACCCTGCTTGTCCTCGAGAAGAGTGGGAAAGAAGAGGGCGGCCCTGGAACCCTGAAGTAGGTAGAAAGAGGGAGGGGCTGGAGGAAGGCGAGGAGCCGTGGTGGGTGCTAAGGGAAAGGCGCCAAGCAGGAGCGGCCCCACCGAGACGCCCCACAAGGGAAAGAGCAAGAAACCCGGTGGAGGATTATTGTCCTCCCCGCTCACACACCCTGTAAAGAAGAGCCCCTGAACTGAGGACGTCCTGGAGGAAAGGAAGGAGTCCTTACTGAGCCAGTGGAGCAACTAGGCCAGTGCTACCGTAGCTTTGAGACTTTATTTCTGCTACTCTCACCAGTGAAGTAACTGGGAGGTAGGCTTGGGCAATTGTGTAACCAGCGAATGAGAATAAAAGAGAGACTGTGAGCTTAGATATTGGCCTCATTGTGTGTTTATAAAGACTGTTTTGGTTGCATTCATGGAGCCAGTCCCAGGGGCGGCGCCTAGGGGTGGGGTTGCCCTGCCCACACCCTCTTAAAAGCTCAGGGTGGCAGGCATTTCTGAACCCACAGCCACCCTCCAAACCTTAAAACAACTACTCCTTAAAACAACTACTCCGTTCCAACAGGATACATAATATGGATGGTAATACAGAGGCAAGACCCTGCCACAAACCCATATGCCAGCTCTGTCCCCACATCTACTCTGGGAGCAATATTACAGAGCAAATAACAAGTGACTGACCCACAACAAGTGACTGACCCACAACTGAGTCTACAGTTCCCTGCATCAATCAGCACTAGCTATGCTGGCTACAGTTTGTGGGAGCTGCAGTCCAAACACATCCAGAAGGTTGCATGTTTCCAACCTGTGTTCTAAAGACAGACTTTCAGAACATCCTGTAAAAATAAGCAAAAAGTGTTTTAGTAACCACCTATTCAGTGTTTAGCATGAGTCTTCAAATTATACACTCCTATTCACTAAGGGAGTATCACTAACTTAAGTGCCCACCCCAGATATATACACATTATGATCTGATTTTGAACTAATTTCATGGGTTTAAAAAGGTTGAGAAGGCTGCCTCAGAGGGAGACATGATGAGAAGAAAGGTCATTCTCTTAGTCCTGACTTCCTACTTTGCCAATCCTATAACCTCAAAGATTACTTGGTTTCCCACCCCTTTCCTCCTCATCCTCTCCCCATCCCCTTGTGTCATGCCTTATTAGATTATAAACCACCAGGCATGGACTATCTTTTTAAGTGGTGCATTAGCAGCTCTTAGAGATTTTTGTTGTTGCTGCTGTTTTGGTTGAGGTGTTGGATAAAAATGTGATAAATAAATAAATAGTTTGCTCACATAGACCTCTGCACACACCTAGCCTAACTGGAAGCTTACAATAGACCACATCTTCCAGTGATAATAATGGGAGAAGCATCTCTCCAACTGTCCCAAATTACCAGCTGCTTTTAAAATGTCCCAGTTTTTCTTTCCTCCTCCCACTTCCAACATTGTCTTCAGCTTACTTCAGTTGATGCAAACTGAGTTCAAAGTGGAAAAGTAGTTTGCATTCTATTAAATCAGCAATGGGGAGAGAGAGGAGAGGAAAGAAGAGGGAAGAATCTTGACCTTCCTAGGAGACTAAGAAGAAGCAAACTGCTGTAGCCTCTCCTAGATTCCTCCTCATTAATAAATTTCCCCATCTTGACCATACGCTGATGTTACTTGGCCATATGTATCCCAGTTTTCATCTGTGACATGTAGGAGGGTATGATGAAGAGGTGACTTTTGTAAACTTGCCCTCTGATCTAATTACCCTATTTGATTATTCCATTATGATTATGGATGCATGTAAGCCTTTTAGTCTGAATACCAGCGCACTGTTTTAAATGTTTCTGCTACTAATATCACCACTGGAGTGATCTATTTATCATCAAGACACAAATGAAATGTTCCTGTTCCAATTAATGTGCAAGGGGGAGCATGAATGGCACTGGCAGGAAACAAATGAGGTTTTTAAACAGAGAAGCACAGATTAAGAAAACAAGCTCAAGGACAGCACAAAGTGACAGAAGAACTGAATGTTACACCCAGAAACAGAATGCAAGAACATGAGTACCTTCACTCTTCCTTTTCCATTCCTTACAGCAGCTGTCCGCTGTATAAGGCCCTCAGCTTGATAGCCTGAGAAACTCTATAAGCCCCTGGACCTCTAGTGAAGTTGGTGATGTGCTGACATATGTAATATATACATGCCCACAATTAATAGAACTTTAAGAGAATCATTTTAAATTAATTTCTTACCCATCACTAATTAAGATTTTCCAAATTCATTATTTTAATTGCTAGATGCCATTAACATAATTATTAATGGTTTTCATCACTTATGTTTACTGCTGGCCATTTTTACTAATTTGAAATGATATTTTTTTAATTTCACAATTAATTATTTAATGGGTCTAATAATTTCTTAAACAAATAAATAAACAACTAGCTAATACTAATGTTTCTGAGTTCTGACAATAACATTTTACAATGTACGCTACCAACAGACTACCAGAAACCAGCAAAGCAGAGTTTAGTTACTGGAATTAAAATGCTGCATTTATTTTAGAAAGCATCTCCTTAGAATAGGAAAAGTACTTGGAACACATAGCAAATGGTTATGGCTGTGGACATGTTCCTATTGAGTTTGAAATGTTTTCACATATTGTTTGTCAGTTACGAGAATAGACTGAGATGGCTGAGTCTGTAATGTGAACTGCCTGCAGACAGATTGAGCCTCTATACAATTTGTCACTCCTGCAACAGCTCTATTTACAATACTCATTTCTGCCAAAATCAATTGTTTTGTTATATTGTTTTATTGTACAGTTACGTTATTTTGCTAGCACAGCAAGTGAACATCCAAGCACATCTTCACTATGCAAAGAAAATGCACACATCCGTGCTGTTGAATACACTTCAATTGGCATGTACTTAAATATTTAGAGTGTATATTCTAAAAATGATCTGGCATGGTATACTTATTTGAGTACTGAAGCAAGATTCTGGGAGGCCTGGGTTCAAATCCCTGCTTGACTATGGAAACTCTCTGGATGACCTTGGGCAAGTCACACTCTTTCAGCCTCAGAGGAAGGCAATGGTAATCCCCACCCCCACCCCGAGCAAATCTTGCCTACAAAATCCTATTGTAGGTTCAATTTAGGGTTATAAATTGGAAACAAATTTAGGGCATACAGCTGCAACAGTAGCAGCATCAGCAAAAAGAAATTATTTAAAAAATATATGTGAACTAATGGGGGCATTTGGGAGAAAAACCCATATATGCACCCCATTTTGACAACTTTTGGCATTACATGGTCTCCTATTAAGGAGGTGCTTGGAGGACATTTTGTGACTGTTTTCAAAACCTGCTTTGTTGGACCAGCTTCATGTCATGTCATCATCTTATTTACTATACAATTACTGATTGGCTAATATTTTCCATAATTTTTCTTCACAAGGAGATCTTCTTTAAGGCAACAACAATGTATATTAATAGATCCCAAACACCAGCAGCTTGAGAAAACAATGACACCTCCAAATAATTTGAAAGCCACCACTTTTGCCATATTATAAAAGGAGTGAGACAGTCAGACAGGCAGACACACAGGGACTTTCACATGCCAATCCTCTAATGTGATATATGCCATACTATGTCAACAATGTCCTTTAGCACTCTACACTAGGCAAATAGGCTGGTGCCTGTGCCAGAGGATAAATGCACATAAATCAGACATTAGGAATGGGAATACACAAAAACTAGTTGCAGGACACTTCAGTCTCCCTGGGCATTCCAGCTCGGACCTCAGAACAGTGGTTCTTGACCAAAAGAATTACGAAGTAAGATTGGAAAGAGAAATATCAAAATTGGAATGTATCCCAACTCCAGTCCATCAACAATAGGTAGAAAAGATATAATGGCTTTATGACACACTGCACAAATTTCAACACTATCTAACCCCCATTCTCATAAGGGCTCTCTTGACCAGTTCATCACAGCCCCCTCTCTGTTTCCCACATTACATTCCAATATTCATTCATATGGTAATCCACTCTACTTGGACATGTGTTCTCCTTTGTGCAACAGCCTTCCTCCTGCCTTGGTCCCCCAACTACCATTGTTAACACTGAACTTGTCACCTTGTCTCCACAATGTTTTGAATTTGAATTTACATTCTCACACAGAAATGGCTTATAAAGGTTTGTCTCTGGATACTCCACTCCAAACATAGATCTGAGGAAGTAGGCCCAAGTCCACAAAGGTTTATGCCACCCACGAGGAAAGGGACAGGGTGGCACCAAGGGAGGCCATACATGCTCCTTCCCTCCCTCTCATGCCATGCCATCCTTTTCCACATGAGGAAAAGGATGGGATGGCACCAAAGGAGGCCCCACTCCGTTCCCAGCAGCTCACCCCCTCTGCACCAGGCGACACCAAATGTGGGGACACTACTGCTTTTAGTTAGTCTCAAAGGTGCTACAAAATCTCTTTGCATACAGACATTATGTGTGTGTGAATGTCAGAGAGAGGGAGAGAGAGAGAGAACAGAGCAGAGAGATCCCTCTTGACAAGTGAGGTCTAAAGCACCTTAACTATAGCTTGTGCATGTATGTATGGATGAGAGAAAAAACAATCATAAAACTTTACTAATTTCCCCCCACAATTTCATGTTTCATGACGTTTTCAACTATGACAAAGTATACATGAAGCCGTCTCTGTCACCTCAATTTTATTGATTTGATTTTATTCATAAAGCTTTGCAAGCCAATTCTACTGCTACTGGAAAAACGAAGGAAATCAGACACCCACATATATACTGTAAAGTGCCAGCAAAATGCTACTAAAAGTTATCAGTTCTTCACCAAGTGATACATGTACATACTTTGCATGGATCCTGTTCTGCCTTTTTTAAAGTATTTCAGATTTGATAAGATATCAACATTGAATTACCAGTGTCTGAGAGAAACTTGGCTTTGTACCTATTTGTGGGCTATATTTACTAACACCCCTCTACAATACTTCAAGTCATATAAGAATGTAAGAATTAATGAGCAATTTGTACCATTCAGAAGATGTTCTATGAAGCAGTATATGTCAGGCCAATCTTCCAAGTCTGCCTACAATTCTGGCTATGCTGCTATTCCAAAACATCATATGAAGGCATTTATGTGGGGAGGGGAAAATATGTGATGTTTACAAAGTATTTTCTGTATATTAATATCCCAGTTACTTTTAGGCACATTCATTTGCCAACTTTTATTGTGATTCATGGAGAAGAAGCACATATGACCTTGCCTTTAAACATTTGCCATCTCTTACTGCCATTTAGTCAATTGCAAAAGAGTGTTTGCCTCAATGTTCTTTTTCCCCAAAAGCTCTGAAATACATCATAAGCAACACTAGTTGTTATGCTGCCTCCAAACTGTCATTTAGGCTTCAAGGCTTTCCCGCTGCCAATCCTGTTTGCTTTCCTCATAATTGAAAATGACTCCCAAGACAAATGCCCAGGGCACAGTCTAGAAAACCATAAAGATTCTGGGAAAAGGAAATGGGCAGAGGAGAGGAGAGGAGAGAAGGAGGAAAGATATCCCTAAAAAGGTGTTACATCATGATTTTTCCTACTTGATTTTTCAAAAGAGAGGGGCCACCTATATCCATCAGTACCACTTCCCTAATTACACTGACCAAAAAAGGTCGAATCAACAACCACAAAATAAATAATATAAAATATAACATTGACTGCAGTTTTTCAGCACAGCTGATTTCGTAGCAGTTGTCAACAAAATCAATCATATGTTATTGAAGTTTGATTTGTACGACAAACTGTGTATGACCATGTGAAACATTTAAGTTTATCGCACAGCACTTGTGGGAACAGAACAGAACATCATGTAACAGAGGGAGCACGGATGTTACCACATGGGAGAATGCCGTTGAGAGTCCCCAAGTTGTTCCCCATCCATTCCATGGCAGCCGATTTTGAAAGACGATTTTGAACCGTTCTTCAAAATCGGCTGCCTGGAACGGCTATTTAAAACCCTTTCTACCATACAGCAAACAGCAGCAAAGGCTGTTCTATCCCTGTTTGTCTAGCAGTGTAAATATGGAAAAATGAAAGTCTACAGCAGAAGTCCATCCCTGAAAGTTTCTGTTGAACCCTCTTCCTATGTTCAAGTTGGATGAAAGGAATTAAAAAGCCACTCATCTATCATGCAAGCATAATTAGGTAGGCAGAGCACATATCATCAGCCCCTTATTCCCATTTGAATTCAAAATATGACAACTAGTAGTTGCTCATCAGGACTAAAAGATATTCCAATCACTTCAAGCAAGTCAACCAACCAGCAAATCAGCTACAGGAGAAAAGGAGAGCCTCCTTACTGTGACCGGGCAAACCTTTTTTCTTATCTCAAAGGGAACAGGTGTATGTGATCACTGCTTCTTGGACTAACCAATATTGCTTCCCTGACTGCTAATATTCAAAGCTTAATTATCAAAAATCTAAAATTATGTTAAGAGGAAGTACTAGCAGTCTAAAAGACCCTATCCCTGTATCTCTTGAAAATAAATATGAGTGTGTATGTATGTATGTATAGGGGAGTATTTAACAATATAATTGTAAGTATGTCTACTTTGAAGGAATTCTCAAGCATTTACGTGGTATGTTGTTACTCCAACCTGATTTAATACAGACTTATATGAAAGCTGATAAATCATGAGAACAATGGAAGAATCCATATTTGGTAGGCTGTACGTCTTGGAAAGAAAATGTATCCTATTCCCAGAGACAACTGAAAGAGCTTCTGTTCATAGGTAACTTCTGCCAAATGTCTCAATGGGGCTCTATTAAAAAACAAAACAAAACAGAAAACAGTGACTACTCTGGTACTTTCTACATCCAGACATTTCAAAATTAGCTAATAACAATTCTGTGGCATTATGCAAGCAAGCCATTTGATCTTATCATCCAAATCACTACAGCTCTCTGATTGAAATGATAATCACCTTTCTAGAAATCCTATAGAAGTAGTTGCCTCCTGGAGATAAAAACCACAGGGATGGTATCAGGAAACTTTCATGAAAATCAAAGGACATGTGTTCTGCTATGGTACCTATTTAATAAATTAATACTTTGGGATGAACTATGTTTCATTCATAATAGCATATTATTTTTGCCACTGAAGTGGGATGGGCATTTGACAGAGTTCAAATCTATCAGTATCGTAAAATCAAGGAAACATCAGTATTTGGGGCCAGGAATGACAGCAAATGAGTCCAGTATTGTACTTGTATCAAGAATGACCCTCAGAACTTACCCTATTTTCTTTGAAGGTCATATAAACCTTCCAGTTACACAAGACATAGCATAAGCTTCTTTACTAACACTGCTAAGAAGAAGACACCTTGAACATTTTAGCACTACAAGAAATGTTCATTACATTTCTTAGCTATATAAATTATAATCCCGACAAGTGTGAAATGCTGAGTTCTGTCCTCCCACCATTAAACAGGAAACCTAAGTGGCTCAAGGGTGTGGAGGATTTGTGATGGCTGCTAGTAATGTTTCAGCAGTAGCTTGTTTTTAAATGACCAGAGTTTCAAACATAATTAGTCACAGACACTTAATATTCAAATCTGCAAAATTATTCTTCTTTGCTGCCATTTTCACTGTACATAACACATTCCACTGCCACGCTCCGAAATAAGACAAGAATCATAATCATTTATTCCCCCCCCCCAAATCAAAACTATCCTAAGAAATGTGTGAACTTTTTTTTAATGCATCTTCTTTATGTAAAAACTTCTTTGTAGAGACTTGCCTTCTTTTTACCAGGAGCCCTGGTGGCGCAGTGGTTAAATGCCCGTACTGCAGCCATTCACTCAAAACCACAAGGTTGCCAGTTCAAGACCAGCAAAAGGGCCCAAGCTCAACTCAGGCTTGCATCCTTCCGAGGTCGCTAAAATGAGTACCCAGACTGTTGGGGGCAAATTAGCTTACTTGCTAATTAGCTTACTTGCTGTTCACCGCTATGATCTTTGGAATAGCGGTATATAAATAAAACAAATTATTAAATTATTAATTACCTCCAGACTTCCTGAGATAGTAAAGGCAAAGAGCAATATTTGCTCTCAATCACTTGAGATCAGTGACACAGGAATACAAAGGTTAAAATTCACTGCTAAAATGTACCCCAGAGGTGTGACTCATACAAAGCCAAGAAACAAAATAGAAGTCCCTTTTCAAATTCTCTTCTGCTTTACTTTGCACCTTTTCATTTAGAAACATAAAATGTGAGATGTCTACATGGACCAAATGAAGTGGGTTTCCCCTGCCTATATGGTGACCTGTATTCATAACACAGAGGTAATTCCCCGATTCAAGTGTGGATTGTCTCCACGATGTGAGACTGGTTCTGCACCAAATCCGGTGCATCTTTTCCTTAAACCAGTTTAAAATAACTCACTTTTTGCTCTAGACTTTGAAGGAAAACTCAGAGCACTCCGTAGTGACCCTGGGTGGCTGAGTAGTGGTAAAATTGCTTCTTCCAAGATCACAATGGTGCGCCAAGCCATGTGATCAATACTGGGTGCCTTGTTGTGACCTCAGAGGATGTGACTCACACCAGGTGACACAGTGGGGATTCATGTGTACACAGCTGCCCAGCATCACTATGGAGTGTGAGGGTAATGGGGGGGGGGAATCTGGGGCAGCTATGGGGCCAAATACTCAGGGAGCAGCCCAGAGTATTCTGGTAAATGTAGACAAGCCCGCTGTATGTTTAAATTATTAATGTGTGATAATAAAGATCCAACTGGCACCAATGCTGCCAGCATGGCACTAGGTAAAAAACATGGCTTTGTACTAAAGCCTTTGCAGCCTAATTGGTTCCAGATCTGCATATATGCATGTCCGATTTTAACTTGTTAAATAATATTTTAGTCTCTTTAAGTTGGTTTGTTCACAGTTATAGTCAGTTTTAAATTGCTTTAGCATTTAAACTGACTTTATTGTATGCTGTTCTGAGAGCCCTGAATATTTTAATAAAATAATATAGTGTTGGTTCTCTTTTGTTTTTAAGAAAAATACAACATCATATTGTGAGGTACCTTCCCACCTTTAATCCAGTTTTTAAAAAGGCATTTCTATTTTCTTAATAAATAATTGTAACTTCAGACTCTGTAACCTCAGGCTGTTAATTAGTTTTATATCACACTGGTGGACAAACTAGATATAAGGAGAAATGCCTAATCACTATGAGTAAAATATCTTCCTCCTAGCAATGGAATTTTCCCAATGATATTTATTTCAACAATTACATTAGCAAATTAGGTGTGTTTTTACTTTCCAGTGACCAATCACAAGGTCACAGCATATGAAATGCAAAATACCGAGGTGAGGAAAAGCACATTCCATAACAGATATAAACTTCCCACAATAGATAGATTATGACTCTCTTGAATATAATTCCTTCAGTCTCCCTTTCTATTTTTTTCCTAGTGAGATAGTGCTTGATTCTTGATGGGTGTAAATAGACAGTAAACAATGCAGTGCATTAAATGAAATTTTTGGGAATCCTCATTAATTCAGTGAATTCCAATTGAATAGTTACTGATTTTGAATGAATTTGTTACTGGTCACAAAGGCCAGGGGCTGAGGAGATATAATGTACATTGTTTAAGCATCATCTTTATTCAATGTCTCACCTTTTCAAAATGAAAATACCTTATTATTTCAATATAAAAAGATGTGGGCCATCAGTATAGAAGTTTTTGGATTTAGCCTACAATGTGACATTATTATAGCATGCCTCAGGCAAGAGAAGACAAAACAGGACTGTTAATCCCAATTCATCAAGAGAGAAGAGAAAGTGGGGGAGGGAATGGAGCACACTTTTATTAATAGGAGTCCTTTCAACCATGAAAACTAATCCTTTTGATGGTTTAAAAAGTCTCTTCAGTCTTCTGAACTGAGATACTTAATTCTAAAGAAACCAGCGGTTTTTTTAATTGTTTTTTTATTCTCAAACTGTTCCTGCAGAAGAAAATAGAGATTGGGAAGGGGAAACCTTTTTTATAATTAGATAGAAACACTATGAAATTCATGGATTATCATAAATTGTCAGGCAACTTAAAGAGACATATGCAACATATGAAAAGAGGGGGAGGGAGAGTCTCATGTGGATTAGAGAGGAAAGATGACCAAATGGGGTATAGTTAGGAATGGGTGAAAACTTTGTTGTAGTTTTTTGTGGGTTTTTCGGGCTATGTGGCCATGTTCTAGAAGATGTTTTGCCAATATCTGTGGCTGGCATCTTCAGAGAATGCTTGCCTGGAAAGGAGTTGGGTATATATATTGTGTGACCTGGAAAGGCAGGAGTGATATGCATGTGTATTGTTCTGTTGTTGTAGTTTATTTTTTATAATAATGTACCAAAACTGGTAAATTTATTCATTTTCAGGAGAGAAAGAATGGAACATTTTAACAATTTAAATAAGGGACAAACTAAAACTGACAAATTTGTCCATCTAGGTCCAAGGCCTTTGAGCTTAACTGTTAGAAGTATATTTTTAAATCCCTGTATATTCAATCATGCTATAGAGATGTAATTCTTCACTACATTTCTTACTGATAAAAGTAATCTTGGCAATTTTCTTCTTGCTGCAAGAAGGTCTTCAAAAACCACGGTTTTCAATGCCAATTTGCAATTCAGAACTTCTGAGCAAAATTTGCACATGGATATTTTGTATAGAAAATAAAATTTTTGGCAAGCAACAGCATTTTCTACCTGAAAATAATATTCCTGATAGAAATATTATTTTTTGTAGAGAAAATGCTGTTTCTGACACAGAAAATTCTATTGTCTGTTCACATCACCCATTTTGTACAGAATAAATCCCAAATCCCAAAGATTTCCCACGAGTCCAAGATTCTTCTTGTCAGGTTTACTTGATATTCACAAAACATGTTTTTCAACCATTTTTTGGAATATTTTTGTATAGTCTTTCCATCCTACCCTTTCTGTCCTTATCTTGCTAGTGATGATTTATGCTAATGGGAAGAATATTAAAATATGTTTCAAAAAGTGTTGAAAAACATGCTTTGTCAACGTTAGGAAGCCCTAAAATTTCAAAGCCATCTTGATATCTTTTATTCAAAAGTGGTCCTGTGAATGTGCATTTTTTCCCAAAGTATTGTTGTTGTTGTTGTTTTGCTTCTTTTTTTTATTTAAGGAATCATGATATTTTGGAGGAGTAAAATCCAGGAAAAACATACAATAATAAAGGAGAATAAATATTTGAAAGCAATTCCAATGGATTTCCCCCTTTATTTCTGCTTAATGATAATTAAAATATTTCTATCAGATATAAATTTAGAAACTATTTTGACTCAGTGGTTTTATTTGAAAAAATCCAGCCACGCACCCCTTAACTCATCAGTGGAATTGCTTGCTTAACTATATTGATTTTGCCACAACTAAATAGGGCTGAAATTTAATCATAGAATCATAGAATCGTAGAGATGGAAGAGACCACAAGGGCCATCCAGTCCAACCACCTGCTATGCAGGAAATCTCAATCAAAGCATCCCCGACAGATGGCCATCCAGCCTCTGCTTAAAGACCTCCAAAGAAAGAGACTCCACTATACACCGAGGGAGTGCATTCCACTGTCGAACAGCCCTTACTGTCAGGAAGTTCCTCCTAATGTTGAGGTGGAATCTCTTTTCCTGCAGCTTGCATCCATTGCTCTGGGTCCTGTTCTCTGGAGCAGCAGAAAACAAGCTTGCTCCCTCCTCAATATGACAACTCTTCAAGTATTTAAACAGGGCTATCATATCTTCCTGTACTCTCAATCACGAGAACTTCTGCCATATCACTAATAACGAGATGCTTGAGCATGTAATGGTTGAGCATCCTCAGACTTTGACTAAACAGATGGTTTTGATTGATTTTTAAATAGTCTTTGCTGCCACAACTGACAACTTACTTCACCTGAAAGACTGTGCAAAACTACCCTGTTGATCCTCCTTTTAGTGGCTTTCATTACTATTGATCACAGTACTCTACTGGTTCAATTATTATCTAGAGTGTTGATCCAAAACAGTGACACTGTCCAGGGTGCCCTATGAGTATTAAGCTGTGGGCTACCACTGACTCCTATCCTCTTTCCCATGTAGTTTAATATCTGAAGTTACTCACCAATGTCATTAGGAGTTAGGGTTGGGTGCTGTATCCTGACATTGTATAGCATGAGGAGATAAATTTTGGGACCAATTTTGCAGCCTCCCAAACTATGATCTCCATGCATTTGCCCAACCCTCTTGTGAAACCTTATCACATTAGTTTTAAAGGAAATGGATGCTGACACTTCCAATCTCAATTCAAGATAGTGATGCTGTTTAAATCCCCAAAAGGCTTAGGGTTTCAACTGTTAAAGGAACATCCCCTTATATAAGCCTACCAGAGGACTGAGGTCTTTTGGGGAAAGTCCTCTTCTGTGTCCCACTAGTGGGAACAATATACTGTGAGAAGATATGGGAGAGGGCCTTCTCTGATGTGGCACCCTGGCTGTGGAATGCCATCCCTTTTGAGGCCTGGCTTTATACTGCCCCAAAACATGCCTTTTTATTAAAGACTTTGGAGAAAAATGATTTCATCCAAATCTGTAGAAATGTATGGTTTTAAATTCTTTCAACACGGTAAATTGTTTAATATATATATATATATATATATATATAATTGTTTACATTTATTTTAAGCATATGCCACCCTGAAATCGTAAAATATAGGGTAGAATATAAATATTTTAATAAATATTTGTTTGCATACCATAAAGAAAAGATCTTCATACTTACTGTCTCCTAAACTGTGGCTTAAAATTAAATAAAGATTCTTGTTGTCTTTTCTTGTAGACCCACCATACTTCCTTTTGGGGCAGATGAGTAACTCATAGCAAAGTTTCAAAGTTAAGAATCTATTCAATCAAAGCCACAACCAAACTAAATGGAGGAGAATAAATTACATTATGAAGTGTGTGGGTGTTCTTATGTAACTGGTCCAATAAGGGCCAAAAGTTCAATACAGGTTACAAGAAATACTGAAGAAGAAGAGTCAAGAATCAAAAATTGCCAAACCAGATCAAGCCACTGATGCATCAAGGTACGTTCAGAGACCTTGCTTAGGGCTTCAGTAGAAGAAAGAGGAAATCTATAATGTACCTTCTGAAATATGAAATGCTGCTTAGCAGGAGAAACATTGCTCCCCAGCCCCTTTGGCAATTGTCTTACTTCTGAAGCATGAGATTAGATTACTATTATTTTAGCATGTATAACGAAGTGAAGGCAGTTTCTTCTATGTCGTGTAAGAAAAGTTCATCTTCTTAAAAGTCTAGGTAAAACAGACAGTTGCTCTTGTGCAAGGCCTCATCCCTTTACAGAAACCAACAGTATGACTAAAGGAAGAGAATAAAAAGCAATTGATGGCAGAAGTTCATCTTTAAATAATGCAATACATTTGGTAAGAATTTACCATTAACTGTGTACTAATGTCTTATGGTACATCTATCGCTCTGAGGGACACACTTTCCTACGGTCAAGTTATGCATGATGTCAGCTCAGAGAGACTCTGATGACCAATCTGAGGACTCCAGTTCAGATTTTGTTCATGATCAAAAGTGCCTCCCAATGAAGC
>NC_056524.1:112238908-112298749 GCF_019175285.1 Sceloporus undulatus | reverse complement strand
TGCTATTTGCTCCATATGGGTTTAAGAAAATTCATAACCTTCTCTAACCTGAATCTCTGTCTCTCAATATTTCTCTCTAGCATATAGACCTACAACTATATTTACTATTTTAGAAGATCTATGGCTCTATATGTTTGCTGCCTGAAATCCTAAGAACTGGAATTTATAAGAAGGACTGGAGTTCACAAGTAAAGCACTTAGGGCCCAAACAGACAGGCCAAAATAAAGCTGCTTCGAGTCACTTTGGAGCTATACTGTTTAAATGATGCATGCATCCTAAGAGGCCAGAAGCCGTGCCAAAGCCTCACTCCAGTTTTAAGGACTGGAGTACACCTTCTGCACAGCTTCTGGCCTCTTAAGATGCATGTGTCATTTATACAGCATACCTCCAAAGCAGGTTTATTTTGGCCTGTCTGTTTGCACCCTTACTTTGTTTGCAGAAGGTCCTCGGTTCAACCCCCAGCATATCCAAATACAGTTAGGGGCAATCTTACTTTACATCTGGGAAAAAAACACCCTGCCTGTCATTGTTGACAAAATATTTTCATTTTCATATTAAGCAGAAGATCCTTCAGACTAGTCTCTTCTAGTCTCTTCCTTCTTTAGTTTAGCTTTGCCAATATAGTGAGAAAGTGTAGGTTTCAATGCCAAGTGTTTGTGATAGACATATTCAAGAGCTTATGTATCCATTCCTAGTGACATGAGAAGAACTTGTAGCTCCATACTACAAATGATAGTGGAATCCACATCAAATTTAAAAATGCTTCGCAATAGCAACAGCAATAGCATTTACATATCTACACTGCTTAATAGTACTGAGCACTCTCTAAAGATGTTTACAATATGTAAGTCAACTGCCCCCAACAAGCTGGTTACTCATTTTACTGAACTATGAAAGGATGGAAGGCTGAGTCAACTCTGGAGCCCTGGGACTGAACTCATGGCACTGTGTTTGCAATATCAGCATTGCACCACCAGGGCCCAAAACAGATGAGCCAAAAGTGCCAGCTTCAGCCTGATTTGGGAGCGTGGCATTCATATGACACACATCCCCAGATCAGGCTGAAGCTACACTACAGCTGCATAAGACAGCTCAAACCTGGTCACAAAAGGAATGGAAAAAAACCTGCTACTTTTTGGTAGCCGGTTCAGGAATGCAGTGACGGCATGTATCGGGGCTGGGTGAGTGTGGTCACCATGGTCCTGCAGCGATCGAGAGTGGGTGGGAGTGGCTTCTGGTTGCTCCTTTTACTCAGCTGCTCAAGGCCCAGTGCTCCCTTAGCCACTCAGTAAGAGTGATGGTGGTTGGTATCTACCATTTGGGAAACACACACCCAAGAGCCCCCTTGACTTACAAAGCTAGTTGCCCACCTCTTAGGATTGTAGCTTTTTGATTTTTGAGTTTTATTTGAAAGAAAGAATGAGCATTTTGAAGCCCAAAAAGAGATCCACGCTAAACTAATTCTTCTTTGACTTTGATTTAAATAAAATAGAATGCCACTTGTAAAATATTGATTACCTTTAAATTTATTCTTTTTCTTTCTGTACCAGCTCTGGTCCTATCTATTTCCTAGAGGCGGAAAGCTATTTCTTAAGATGAGTTTAAAGGCAAAATATAAGATACTGGTGACAATAACAGGCAGGTGCCAATATGGAAATGTCAGGGGGGCAAAAGTCTTTCACATCTAAAATTCTCCCGCCTGAGAGCATACAGAGAACAAATGATATCATAAAATCACTTCATTTCCTGATTGTTCAGTCCTGTAGAGGATTGAACTGGGTTTTCTTTGGAATGTTTTTAGTTTAAAAAAGAGGAACTGAGACAGAGAAAGAGAGACACAGAGAGCATTTCCAAGAATGTTGTATTTCTTTCAAAAAGGAGGTTTACATTTTAAAATCCAAATGACATGCTCTTTATCCAGTTTTATTTCCTTGTATCACCTCCTAATTTCCATCTGTTTTTCATTCCTCAGAAAAGCTGATAATTAGCTAAGGAGTAGGATGTTCTAATGACAACATAGGGAGATGGGCTTTCTCTGCCATATATATTTACTGCACTGATAAAACACTGAATAAATATACTTTGGTACCCATGGCTTTTATACATTATAATCATCCTTGAAACATTTTTGGTATGGCTGCCCTGATCAGGTCTCAAACCATGACATGAAGAAATCCCCCCTCCATCCATTGGCTGCAGGGAAAATACACCCAGGATGTCATTCAGTCAAATGACTGAATGGGATATAAAAGGACACATTATTAAAACAGAAATCTTCAACAGCCAGCAAAATGGGAAATGCATGGACCAAAATGAGAGTCTGGGCAAAGCAAATCTCTCTTGGGGTAAAAATTTCCCAGCTCAGAAATGGGATTGCCATAACATGCTGGTTCATCAACATCCATTCTCTGTGCAGGGGAACAGTGGCCCAAGCCTCTTAGTACTGATTAGCACTCTTAGAAATTGCTGTCACTTGAGACAAAAGGCCTCGCCCTGGTTTCTTTCTAAAGCTATAGGGCAATGTGAGATAAGTGCCGTGGGTCCCTTTAGCAGCCAATGCTTCAGGAAGCTCTACATTCCATCAACCTGAGTCCTCACACTCTGCTAGTTGTAAAAACTATTTGTAACACAACAAACAGGTCTAAGAAGTAGACAAAAAATCATCTCAAAAACCAATCAGGACATGATATAAAAAAAAAATCTACTCAGCCCTAAAATCTCAAACTATATGAAGTGTGTGCGTGTAAGTTTTAGCCACAGGAAAAGAGATTGAGTGCAGGCTCATGCTACCTTATAAAAGTAGCTCTCTGATGTTGTTTCTGGCCAGCACTGTGGCAAACTTCTTTGTGCAAGAAATGAAAGGAAGGGCAAGAACACCTCCATCTGAGCACTGGAGGCAAAATTCCTCCTCTAGTACTTGTTGGACAGTAAGAGGTAAAGTGCCAAAAGCACTGCCTTTTTTAAAAGAGAAATCTCCAGAATGCTGCCGAGACAGTGAAATATTATAGGCAACTAGCACAGTTGTTACTTACTTGGCTAAAGTTAAACTTTGTGAAGTATAGTTTGGCTGTGTATGTGACATGGGCAGAGGACACCAGAAATTCTGGGACCTGCAAAGTAGTGAAGTAGTTTTAGCAGACAAGATTTCCCACAGGATTTCAAGCCTTTCCACCTCTAGTCCTTGTTGAAAATGATGTGAAAACTGCTTCTCTCCAAGTGTGTCAATAGTTCTAGTTCCAGTCCTGTATCTGTCACTTAACTGCTATGAGTCAAGTGTCCCAGACAGTGTGCTGAATCCAAATTGCATTAGCACCTTGCAGATTGCATATCAGTACTACTTATTAGCGTTCCTTTCTTTCAAAAAGTGCCGGAGAAGTCCAGATTGGGTAAAGGATGCCAAGATCTGTACATGATGCCTCCAGACTGGGCATGGGGGAGAGTGATAACACCCATTTTTAAAGTTTTTAAAAGTTTCAGCCTGTGCCAAGGCTGGGAGGAAAATCAGTGTGATAATCTCCTAAAATATGTTCAATTTCCTATCACTCTGGATGAATGAGTCCATCAACAGAGCAGTTTTGCAAAATATAAGTTGGATAGTATTGTCATTATCGTTACCAGTATCCCTGCTTCCATCATTTGGTTCTTTTGAGTCAATTTCTACAGTTTGTTGCACTGAATCTTTAACAAATTCAGATAAATATTTTTTTAAAAAGCCTTTAAATTTCAAGTAGAGTAAGAACACCATTGTTGTTGTTGCTGCTGCTGTTGTGTGCCTTCAAGTTGTTTCCAACACTAAGGACAACCTATCATGGGGTTTTCTTGGCAAATTTATTCAGAGATGGTTTGCCATTGCCATCCTCTGAGGCTAAGAGACTGAGATTTGCCCAAGGTCACCCAGTAGATTTACATGGCCAAGCTAGGATTTAAACTCTCGCCTCCAGAGTCCTAGTCCAATGCTCAAACCACTACACCATGCTGGCTCTTCAAGACCATATGACCAAAAGTGGTGGGGGGAACGCATTGCATATAATGCTGCCTGGAATTTCACTTACACAAGGTGACCTGCTTGCCTCTTTCCCTCTGTAGACCCCTGTAAATTGCTTATGAAACTCCTCCCTACCAAACAACAACAACACAGAAAAGCTTGAGACATTGGATAGATGGCTATAGTGGCAGGAAGGAGTGATCTACATATGACTGAAGGCAATGTGAGTAAACAGAAGATTGACCATGCAAGCTGTCCCTATCTAGATTTTGACAATCCCTCTCCCCAATTTGGAACAACTTTTAAAAAAAAAAATCCCCAAATTCTACATCTAACATAGCAATTGTCCATGCTAAGTGTGGGGATTCTAGAAAGTAAGATTTAAAAAAGCAACTTTAAAGCTCTGATTTTCCTCTCATCCAATTCTACATTCTACGCCTAGTTCTACATTTCAGGGATTTCCTCAAGATTTTCCCCACCCACCCAATGCTGCCTTAAAAATGCTATTTTTGTTTGTTAAAAATTGTGCATGGCAGGTGGCCAAAAGCTGGGATTTTTGTTTAGAATTCTTCAGGTTATAATGTCAGAAGATGACTACCTTGTAGGTCTAGTTCTGTGAGAATTTTGAAACAAAAACAGTACCCTAAAGAACTAAATTGTCCTATCTGCCTGGATAAGGATTAATGTTGTTAAATCTTAATTTTATTGGATTGGATACTAGGTTTAGCCAGATTAATTTAAATACGATTGATTTCAGTGGGGACATACTAAGTATGGCTAAGCTTTGATCAAATTCACTGTCTGGGATTGTATGCATTTATAGTTAAAACTGGATTTTCAAATGTTTGAGGTTTTACATTTCATACCTGGGCAATGATGAACCCAGAAAGAACAAAGAAAGTTCAGATTCAGGCAAAAGGCTTGTATCAGGCCAGTAAAAAGTCTCCCCCACCCAATGCTTGCTTTGACAGCTGACCCACATGAAATATCATAAATTGTTTTTGAAATAGTATTAATTTTCAAAAACTATTTGCCATCTGACACTGGGGAAAGATACCAATTGAGATGTTTTGGGTGGGCAGGTGAGTCAAAAAGGAAAAAAAAGGTTCCTACTAGCATTAGTGTCACAGTTCTTTTCAAACTGGCTGTCCTTTCAGTCCATTCATACACTGATATATAGCACATTCATGCAATCATAGGCCCAAAACAGATGGGCTGAAAGCCACCCAAATTAGTATGGCGCCGTCCATACACGGCACACGTGCATGATGCAAGCATGGCACCACATCCACACCTCCGGGCACTGCGCGTGCATCATGGGCGGGTCACAGTGCGCCAATGGCACATTGATGGCATCCTCCCCGTGTGCCCAAAAGAACATGCTTTTAGCAGGTTATTTTCAGAGCGGAGGAAGCCCACGCGGTTTGGTTGCTGCGGGCTCCCTCCAGAGGGAAAATGGGCAGCTCCAGACCGTCACTTTGGGGCAGTCTGTCGGGCCCCATAGTTATTTTAGAATGAGAAGTATCCTTGAGGACATTTACTACACTGATGCAAAAATAAGGAAGAAACCGCAGGACTTTTTTTCCACCTATGGAACAATAACGTGCTTGTTTAGACCAAAAAAATGCATCTCGAATTGGTATTCAGTTTTGGAGATTTTTTAGATTTGGGCTGTTTTTTGATGATCTATCAAAGAAATTTCACTTCTGTAGACAGTTGACCTTTCCTAGGCATTTCTGACTAAAAGAAATGTGGATGCAAGGATTTGGAACGGTTGGGGGTGGTGGTGATTGAAAGCTTTATGTGCCCACAAGCTGCACTTTATTCACCCTGACAAAGTCTAATCACCTGCTCATTGTGCAGCTACACACACTGTAGGGGGTTTGTGCGAAATCAGCGGTAAAAAGCAGTAAAATCACTGCACACACACATACACACACAAGTTTCCTACACAAAAAATACAATTTTCTGTGCATGAAAATTGTTTACTGTGTAAAAATACTGTTTTTTGTGCAGGAATGTTGTTTTCTGTACAGAAAATGCACAAAAGTGCAATATTTTTGCACAGAATAAAACCAAAGCTATGGATAGTCTTCAAAAACTGTTCAGTGTTTGATAACTTGCTCATGGTGAAGAGAATAATGGTAAAACTATTTGTTCTTACCTGTAAGAATGAAATTTGTGAAGATTTACATCCCTGCTTCCAGGCAAATGTGAGTAGGAATGCAGTCTCTGTATTTATTAATTGTCTCCTTGTCCAAAGGCATTTTGGTGACATACACAATTAAAATCAACAGTACAAGTTGTACAATAGAAAGATAGTGAAATCCACCTGGACAGTAGTCTTAAATTGTTTTAAAGAAATTTTTAAAACCCAGGATAGATTCAAACCAGCTATTTAAATTTCCTACTAGTGTCTATCAGTAGGAACTCTACAATAGGGAGTCTGCAGACAAGATTATGTGCTACATTCATTGTGCCATAGTAATTTCTCCCCCAAAGGGATAATTTCCCAGATTTCATCTCTCTTTTTTTAATACTGAGTCCAGTCGTCCTTCAAATCATCACCACTGAGAAATAAATGGGACTTGTGTGAAAATCTAGCCCAGTAAACTTTCCTTGTGAACTTTAGGTAGATAAAAACAAAACCAGGCACTAATATGAAGACCCAGATTTTGTACTTAAGAAGTTATTATGGCATAAATGTTCATCGGCTAGAGTCCACTGCATCATATACCATGCCTCTGGAAAGGATCATAATACAGAGTTCAAGAATGAGAGATGGCTTGATCCATGCAGCAGCTATGGAATTTATCATACGGGGAAAACTGGGGGTTTAAACAAACATTTCCCTGGGACAGTTGTGTAATCGCGGTGAAGACTTTCACAGGACGTTGCAATTAAAGAGGACTTATCAGAGGAACAACCAGGAATGCTCTAGCACGGGGAAATCTGGAGCATTCCTGGTTCTTCCCGTAGTAAGCTCTCTTTAATTGTGATGTGTGTGAAAATCTTCATTGCAATCTTGCAACTGACCTGGGAAAATGCCTGTTTAAACCCCCCATTTTGCCCCATGTGATAAACTCCTATGGTTTTACAAATAGTAGATGAAGCCAGTTGTATATGAAGTTTATAACATGAGCACACGAGAGTATCCACTCAGATTAATGACATGCCTTAAGGTCAGTAATACAGTTCAGTATAGTGCTGGCACTACAGACTCGCACTCCAACTCTTAAAGGTTCTGCTTTGCTACTCATGTTTTCCACATTACAAATAAACGAACTGCACTGAATTCCAAATGTTAAAATTTAGTCCCTCATTATAATCAAACCCAAAGTATTTCACTTTTATATATCAACAGCTATGCCTGGGCCACAAACAATCACCTAAGTCTGCAATGTATATTTTCCTCCTTTGCTTAATGTTCAACTTCTTTAAAAATATTTTTTAAAGGTAGGTGGTCCTGTCACACCACCATGTTTTGTATTTCCAACTAAGCCACCTCCCTCTTACAAAAAAGGAAACAATTCTTTATAACAACATGGCTTTACTTTTGACTTACTGTATAACTATGATAAATTAAGTCATTTTTTTATAAGACAGACTAGGCTACTGCAATAGTAACTTTTCAAATGTGAAGCATGCATTCACTTGTGCGTACACAATCTTTATTCAAATATTCAAATATTCCATTACTATTCCAGTTGATATGTTGCTTTCAGGAAGACCGACACAGACTGGAATTGAAACTTCTAAATAACATGCAGCAGAGTGTTAGATTCTCCTTGTAGGTATTTCCTTTTCCCAGAATTGCACACTACCTGTCAATCTATTTTTATAATAGGATTAACGTTTGGGAATTTCTTACCTCTAAAGCTGATGGAGAAGACTGTAATATTATGGACAAACAAATCTATACACATATATTGCTGCCAACATTCCCATGTAGCAAATATTGCCGCCATATGGCTGGAGTGAATTCTTTCATATACATGCCTATAAGCATGTATATACATGTAATGGAACAGCTAAGCCAACAGCCATAGAAATAGTCCATGTCTTTAGCTGTGAAATATGCAGTTTTCCTGTGTTGCAATTCTCCTATGACGCACTCAGTGTTGTACTAAGGAACACAGCTCTTCCATATGCCATACTTCAATGTATGACAGAGGGGTGCTGTACGATACTCATTTTTATCTTGATGACATTTCAGTTATTAGAACATTTCCTCCTAATTAACTTTCAGAGCACTGTTATCTATTCAAAACAAACAGAATATTTTTCTTCGGGGGTTTCAGGAGCTTAAAATATGTCTAACGTTCCATCAAATGAAATAAATTACACTGATAACTGAAGCAGCTTTTCAGATAAGGCGTGCAAAGAGACAGCACGTAATAACAAGCACCTTCCTTAGCAGAGAACATTTTTTACTCATACACTATGATTCAATGAGGGGCTCACACAACTAAAAGCAGGCTGCATGTACCCCTAGCTAGATAAGGCATGGGATGCATAAACATGTGCATACATATCTCCTGAATGAGACTACCAGTGACATACTGCTGTATTCATATAGTTGAATCCAAGGGACAGGGTGGCATATTACCAAAATTAATCATTTTTAGCTCAATGGAGGAATTAAATGGGCTGTTTATTCCATTCACCTCAATGAAATCTAATGAATTCAGCCTTGGCTACATTGTGCCCATGGAAAATAACTGCCAGATGTATCTTTTGCAACCTTGTGATTTTGTAATGCTTTAAGGAACTGATCATTTACAGCTGTGCTGCTCAGAACCTTTTCAAAACAGCAACATCACATTCTGTCTCAATAAGAATAAAATGCATTTGATCATACCAAATATTCACTTGACTAAAAACACAAATATAATAAAACATAGACAACAGCTTTGGATATCTTGATATCTTCAAATTCATATCATTTCAAATTTTAGAAGTTCAATTTATATCTGAATCATCTATACAATTCATTGTAAACCTTTAATTATGGAAAAACTATTAATTTTGTGCAAATTATCTGAAACATTTTATAAATAAATTAAATCTTTTGGATTTCAAATGACATCCTTGCAGCTTTAGTATTATAAAAAGCAAACTCTGGTCATTGTGCATCTCTTGGCGATTTTCAAATGATCTCATAGAACAATTAACTGGTCCTTTCTCATATTTCAGTACTGAAATAGGAGCTGCTGCACCAAATTCCCATCCCACACCACAGAAGAAATCAAGGTAATTAAAAAAAAACTTGAAAATCGATTTCCCCATAATTCCCAAGCCAGCATGACTAGTGGCTATGCCAGCCAGAAGATTCTGGAACTGTAATCCAAAAAGTGGTCTTTTAAAGCTCTGTTCGCAGCCCTCCTACAACTCACTCTACATCAGTGCAGGTTCCTTCTGAAATGTCTAGAATTTGTTCTGCTAGTTTTGGACTGCTTGAATATACCTTATTCCAGTGACTTGTGTGTGGCAAACATAATGTAAGAAAGTGTCCAGCCATGTCTACACTTCAACTGTGTCAAAGACATAGATTAGACATCCTCTATCAAAGTATTATCTATATAAACCAGTAACTATTTTGAATCTGTAGACAGTATTTTCTGATCCGTCATCCTTTTAAAACCTGGAAGATTTTCTATGAACAGGATCTGTTGTAGAGTAACTTAACAGCCAAGAATCATGGCATTTTACTTACTGATGTATAAAGGAAACCTTCTCCATTTAAGGCTATATACAAGCCTGTTTTTACACCCTGGATAGCAACAACTCGAAGTCCCACTGGTATAAGGTTGAACAATGCTGTAAAAATAAAATAAAATAAACAACTGTCACAAATAAGTAAATAAAAAGCATCATAACAATGCATAGTTGATTATGTTGAAACAAATGTAAGGACTCTAGCATTGTATATAAAGTCTGTTGCTTATGTCTGTCTGACAAATAGACTTTAAATATCAATTGTTGAAAACATATGCACATATTCAAATTATACTCAAATTCTGTTGTAGCAGAATGCAATAAGCTTCAACCAAATCATTAGAAATCAAGACAGCAGTCAGAAGAAATGGTCATTGTTGTCCTAGCAACAGCAGATTTAAGCAAGCTCACAAAAATTTCCAACTGTATCAAAATTTATTTCAGACTTGTTCAACACCCCACCCCTGCCATGTAAAGATTTGTGCCTCTTTAGGTAATATCTAGGCAAGGTCAGTTTGGTCATATGTGAAAATATCCAGAGTTACAGTTAGAGGAGCAAACCAGAAAAATTAAATACCTTCTCAAAACTATCTAAACCTCTTGACAATAAAGCTTCAGAAGCAGCCGTTTTCTAGCTTTAGGTCCACAGATGTTGACAGATTACAATTCCCATCACCCATATCCATTACAGCCAAGGATCAAACTTGTATGAGCACTGTAGTCTGAGAACCCAAATGTGGTGAACAATGCTACAGATGAAGAGAAATGTAGCATGGATTTTTTAAATTTAGATTTTTATTATGCCTAAATCATACTAAAGAAAACAGACACAAAAACAGAAAGGAAGTGAAACGAAAATAATTAAAGAATAAGCAAAAAAGTAATTAATAGAAAAATTGTGATCTCACAGATCAATTACGTCTAAACTGCCAGAAAATATGATCAACCATCCAGAGATATATCACTGGGATGCTGATGTCTATACGCTCTATGTTCAAATTTTAAAAGGGTTCTGAGATCCTCTTTCCATTGTCAACATGCATGAAGACACCAATGCTCCCAAAATAGCTCATAGGTGGGAGGTTTCCCCATGATGTTGTAGGCCCCAAGCAATCTCTTACCATTTTTCCAGAATCTGGTGGTAAGGTCAGGAGATTCTCCTGATCTGACCAGCATGCTGCCATGAACAAAGAGATTGCTGCATAAGAACTATAATGGAGAAGACTTGAGGAACATCAATCTGAGAAGGTAGGCTCAAGTCTATGAAAGCCCATGCTACAAACCTCTTTAATTCCGTTAGGCCTGATACAGACCGGCATTTTGTGCCAGTCTGTGGGCGAGGTTAGGGTACAGAGTCCACACGCTGAAGGCCCCAACCCCACCCCAGGGTGCCATTTTGGAGTGCACCAGTCCATATGGCACGCGCCATCATGATGCCCCTCCAGTGCTGCATCCACATTATGCAGCACTGAAAGGGTGTCATAAAGCTGTGCTACTGCAGCTAGGGTTTCCCTTGGAGGGTGCAAAAAGGAGCCACTTTTGGAAGCTCCTTTTTGTGTTCTCCAGAGGCCAGATTGGGGCTGTGGCATGAGGTTGCCAAGGCCTCTATCTGGCCAGTAAAGGGGTGGTCTGTATAGCCCCTTAGTCTCAAACATGCTACAAGATCCCTTTGAACACCTCCTTGTGTTAAGCTCAAAGATACCATGGCCAATTTATTTTTCCTTTAAGTGTCACAAAGAAGAAACCAAGGGCTCGGTTGATTAATATACTTACAACACCCCTACTTAAGAGATAAGCAATCCCAAAAATCTAGGGGGCACATTTAACCCAGGACTTTGGAGGGCAATACCTGTTGCCCTCATTCTTTTGCCTTCAAATTGTCTCTAAGGGACACAATTAGGGGTTTGTTTGGGTTTTTTTTGCAAATTTCAGCCCACAACATGTGTATGGGTGGAGCAAGGGCTTATTAGAAGTGACAGACCCTCCTATTTTTTTAAAAAAAGCTCCCTATGCCTAAAATAACCTGCCACTCCAAAGACTGGGTAAAATGGTTAATTACTCCCTCTAATATCTGGTGTGTCTTCACACAGCCTGCTGCCTGGGCTTTTCCCTGGTATGAGTCATGGTGAAGGGCATGACATGCTTAAGGCTGGAAAATAGGAACAGATAACAGTGAGATTTTGCAGTTGGAAAAATGAGGAAGTAGCCACTGTGTAAGTCCCCTCCAAACCTAGTTATAACTTTTAATAAGCACCAAGTAAAATTGAATTTCTCTTTATATTACATCTCAGACTTAAAAAAATATTTGTCATGCTGGCTGGGCTTGGAACCTGGAATGGTAGGCCAGGGTGGTTTGAACCCTGCCTAAGATTAGCCAGGGGTCTAAAATTAAAGGTCAAGATTTCTCCTTTGACAAGATTGTCTAGTCGCATCCGACTGTAGGGGCTCCGTTATTAAATGGAGGGAGCCAGTGTTGTCAAAGACAACCCTGTGTTCATGTGGCCAGCATGACTACACGGAACGCTGTTAGCTTGCCACCATAGTGGTACCTATTTATCTACTTGCACTTTTACATTCTTTCAAACTGCTAACTTTGCAGAAGCTGGGGCTAGTGATGGGAGCTCTTGGGTCCCAAGGGATGGCCCTTGGGTCTCAAACTGCTAATCTACCAATCTTCCAATCATCAGACTCGGCATCTTAACTGCTAGGCCACCACATTCCCTTAGCCAGTGGCTAAGCCCCCATTAAATTATCAGACAAAACTGCATTACCAAGAGCCTTCATTCAGAGGTAAAAGTGTACAAAATGATTAAGTATAAAAAAGAATAGTAACTACTGCAATTGAGGCATCCTAGGTACAAATGAGGCTGCATACAGTCTATTCTATGCACACTTCCTTGGAAGTAAACTCTACTGAACATATGGAGGGGACTATGGTAGTAAGACTTCATAGGCAAGCTCTTCTTGTGCTCTCAGGCAACAAGAATGTTTCCTTTTTTTCAGCAGCTGTCCACTGGATTGACATTTTCACTAAGCTGCCTTAAGAACATCTTTTGTGGTCAGTCATTGCCATCTTATAGCTCATCTGTGCAAAGGTTAAATCTAGATTTTTTTTTGTTACACCTACACTTCTTTACAATGAATTTCCCTTTTCCATTTTAATGTCTATTCCTCCAATTTAGAGGGGCTCTTGATGCTCTTTACAATCTATTTTTATTCTCACCATTCCAAATAATTTAGTATCATGAGCAAATTATTCACCCCTAATGCCTAGCTTTCCATTATGAGATCCTCATCACTTTAACCATGGTAGAGATACATACTTTGTGTTTCTTTTGAGAGCATTTTGTCTCTCAGTCCTGTGCAATGCTTACATGTCTTACCATTCTTGCTTTAGAATAGTATGCTGAAGGGGGGAGAATGTTAAGAGACCTTAATGCCATTTTTGCATTCACTGGAAAGAATCTTACATATTTTCCACTTTGCTTAATGTATTTATTTTATGCTTTAATCAATTTTCTAATACTTTAGTTATTTATTTTATCACTGGTTCAGTGGCAGCAACTTTGTAAATGCTTGAGCTCATATATTATTATTTTTTCATTGTTGCTGTTGTTGTGTGCCTGCAAGTTGCTTCTGACTCTATACAGATACTATCATGGGGTTTTCATGGCAAGATTTATTCAGAAGGAGTTTGCCTTTGCCTTCTTCTCATGCTGAGAGTGTGACTTGCCCAAGGTCACCCAGGGGGTTTCTATGGCTGAGCAGGGATTCAAACCCTGGTCTCCAGAGTTGTAGTCCAAACACTGCCATTGTTATTTTAAGACAATACATTCTGTGCTTTCATTTCTTTTTATAAATTTACCGGCAAGTTTGCACAATGCATGAATACATGCCTGCCTATCATCATCATCATCATCATCATCATCATCATCATCATCATCATCACAACAACAACTTATTTATTTATTTATAGCCCGCCCACTCACGAGGGTTACAATAGTAAAAATACATGAAATACAATAAAATCCAAATTTAGCCCCTTCCCAACCCCCTCCCAATATTAAAATTACAATTAAACTATCACAATTTAAAAACAGTTAAATAAAATAACTTTAAAAGGGGGAAATAATAGGTAGGCAGCCGACATGGATTAAGTTGGGAAGGCCTGCCAGAAGAGATCCGTCTAAAGGGTGTTCTTAAAGGCTGCGAGAATGCAAATATGATGGATCTCCTCTGGCAGGTCATTCCATAGCTTTGGAGCATCAGTTGAGAAGGCCCTCTGAGTTACTGAAATCAGCCTAGATTTTTTCAGCTGAAGTAGATACTTGAAATCTCATACCACTTAAAAAGAGTTCTGGGGTCCCTGGTGGATCCTGTCAGTCACAACCTGATAAAGTAACTTTTCTAAGTTCTGTTTCATCTTAAACTGTTATGAGTGCAGATTTTAACACCACACAGTCATTGTTCTCCTTCCCAGAGTTCTCCCTTTGAGGTTCTCCCTTTAAAATCTGGCCTGACGGAAAAGTTTTGGAGAACCTGAAGGTTTGTTAACTATTTTGAAACTGCCCTACTGTGTGGTTTTGAAATTCTCATTATTTCTTGTTTTGGGAAGATCCTGAGGAGAAAGGGAGAATAGAAGTAATAACAGTACATAATATACACATAGAAAATTAGGTTGTTTGATTAATCCTTTAGGGGATTAGGGAGATACTAAGGAAGAGCATGGTTTGCTAATATAAAGGTTAACTATGCTCCGTTACAGACGGGCACATTGTGGTGATATTAGGGCTCGATAGGGCTGGGCATCTAGATGCGCCCAGCCCTAGTCACATCACATGTGTGCACACCCATCCACATAGCGGGCACCACAGCTGCACAGATGTGGCGCCGCAAACAGATGCCTGCCAGCAGAAGCGGCATCATAGGGGTGTGTTGCAGCCCTTATGATGGTGCAAAAAAGGAGCCGCCTAGAGCGGCTCCTTTTTTAGTGCGCATCTGTGCAGCCACATGTGGATGCTGCTGCACAGCTGTGCAGCAAAAGGGGGCAGCATTTCACCACCCATGTGTACTGGGCCTATGATAAGTAAGGCTCTCTGCATCTTGTTTCTAATAGAAATTAGATGGTTGAATAGAACAACAGTTGTAACAGTACATAATATACACATAGAAAATTAGGCTGTTTTATTAATCCTTTATGGGATTAGGAGATACTAAGGAAGAGCATGGTTTGCCAATCTAAGGGTAACTATGATAACTAAGGCTCTTGGCATCTTGTTTCTTAAAAAAATTAAGATTGTTGAAGCTGATATAGAATGAAGCTGATACACAAATCTTTGCAAGTAACAGCATATTAATTATTTCTCCTGTATGAGTACCAAGGCTCAAATGCAGGGGTAGGCAACCTTTTTGAGCCAGGGGCCGGGTTGCTGTCCCTCAGACAACTGGGGGGCCGAAGCCAAAAAATAAATAATTAAATAATTTTAAAAATAAATAAATATATTAATAAACCAGGACAAATGTAGGACAAAATTTTCAAATGGAAGACGCTTTTTTAAAAAAATGGAGGACACGCGAAAAAAATTGCTGATTTTTTAAAAAAATGTTAATATAAATGCATGTTTCTGAGGCTTCTATAGACAATTGCCCCCCAAAGGCCCCGGCGGCAATCGGCGGCAGGACCGGGCTGGGGCCGGTCCCAAGGCCTTGCTGGGCCGCATCCGGCCCGCGGGCCGCAGGTTGCCTACCCCTGCTCAAATGCTTTAACAAACTTCATTTCATTTAAATTAAACTAAATAAACTCTAGGAAAAATAACAGAAGTGGTACAGCAAATACTATCTTTAACACAGTCCTTAACAGCTTAGGGGGAATAAAACCTGAACTGCTTGTACTTAGCATTTGACTTTTATGTGTCCATTAGCTATTACAGTTCACCTGAGTCATACGCGGGCGCGCTAAACGTGGCTTCCAGCATATGCTGGAAAACGCATCGGAAAGGCTTCCCTCGCGTCCCTGAAGAAACAATGGGGTGTGCACCACAGGAACGAGCCCCATTGTTTCTAATGGGGCTTGAGTTTATGCGGTATTTCCCTTACATGGCGGGGTCCAGAACGGATCCCCGCGTAAGGGAAGGGCCAACTGTAATATATCACCTGTGCATTCATGCTGGGATAACTGTGTGGCAAAAAGCCCATCTACTTATGTCAACAGATGCACTGCCTTGCCCTCTATTGATCCATTTAGAATGCCATGAATGCACTCATGTTTGGACCTTTGGTGTGGCAATAAAGAAGAAATTCAGCACCATCCTGGACATGCTGATCCTAAGCAATTCATTGCTCTCAGGCTCTTTGCCACCCTAATGAATCACTTTCCTCCATGGGCTTTGATATTCTGGATTCTGGAATATGTTCTGGAGGTGCATGTAAGCAGTTGTTCCAACAGACCAAAAGGAGAGCATTAAGTATAAGGATGGAAAGATTTTAATTTTTTTAAAGGTACGAATAGTAGTTTTGTTTTTTACTGCCAATAAACCTGATAAAAAGAATCATGGATTGATGAGAATCTTCACAGTTTGGGACTTACTCTGCACAAAATTCGCATATGGTTGTTTTATGAAGAAAATAGATGATGTTGTGTTTTCTGTGCAAATATACATTTGATTTTTGCATAGAGTAAGTCTTGGTTTGCAAATTGGCTTCAAAACCTGCATTTTTAAAAAGACTTTCTTGCAGCTAGAAGAAAATTGCTAAAATACTTATTGGTTTCATTGAAAAGAAAATGAAGAATTACATTTTTTTTAGCAGTCTGCTTTGTAACAGAAAATAGCAGTAAGGAAGAGTGATATGAGATCATATGAGATGTTTCTAGCCTCTGTGTTTGGGTTTTTTTTGTGGCAGGAGGGAGGTGCACTGAAGGTGATTTAGCATATTTAATAACAGTAGAAGTGGATATAGAGATGTTTTTACTTTTTCCTTAGGGCACAGCGGCTTAAATACAGTGTACGTTTCTACATTCCCAGTACCTACAATGGCAATCAGTATTGAGAGTTCACCATTTTATTGAAAAGTAACGTGCTTCTCTATTTATAGTTATGAAAACAGTTCTTTTAGATTTTTGTGGATTTTTTGTGCTATGTGGCCATGTTCTAGAAGAGTTTATTCTTGATGTTTTGCCTGCATCTGTGGCTGGCATCTTCAGAGAATGCTGGCATGGAAGAGGTGTGTGTGTGCGTGTGCGTGTGCGTGTATACATATAGGGTGGGGAGGAGTGATTTCCATGTTAATCTGTGTATTGTTCTATTGTTGATGGCAAGTTACAGGCTACAGAATTGCAAATTTCTTTCGCATCTCGGGAGCTTGTAAAACATAGAAGGCACAACTCCTTAGGTCAGAATTCTCTAGAAATGGATAAGATTTCAGTAAATTACCATCAAATTGTGTTTGCAACCCTGCAAATCCAATATCAGATTCTAGATAGAGCTGAACTCAGCAGCACCTTTAACCACACAGTATAGTCTTTAATACTTTAAATAATAGTCTTTAACCACACAGTACAGGCATTTCTTGCCATTATAATAAACATAAAAGGTCTGTTATGCTTAGAAATATTTCAAGAGAATTGTCCCTGACCTGTTAGAGTCCTGCTGAAAACAAGATGGCCATCTGTCAGGTATGCTTTGATTTTGAATTCTTGCATGTCAGGGGGTTGGACTGGATGGCCCTTGTGGTCTCTTCCAACTCTATGGTTCTATGATTCTGTGACCTAGGTCTCCATAGAACATCATCAGTACTTTCCTTAAATCAGATAATACTTCTTAACCAGGTACAAATAAAAGAGTTTCTTTAAAATACATGCCTTCAAAAATACCCCCTTCACTGAAAGATACATCAAAGAAAATCCTATTATAAAGCAGCTAATGATACCTTTATTGTTAATTCTATAATGGGTGAGTGAGGTGAACAGTTTCCTAGAGCAATCACTTACTAGAATTACTGCTGTCCTCCTTGGTTCCATCGAGACTTCCATCGGGGTGCATTTGCAAGTAGTAGCCTTGCCTGCAATATAACCTGGTCACTATACCCTTGAGCTGGGGATCTGAAAGACAAACATATTTTATCACTAGCCTCAAAACGATGTTATAAGATATCCCTATGTCTCTCTTTCAGAAGGACATTTATTGTAGTAGCAGTATGGCTACTCTTAATGTCAGCCTTTAAATTACTACAAATTCCTTATGGTCTATCAGAGTTTTAGTAGGTATGTTGCTCCCACATAATTTGAAATCAAGGTTAAAACCATTGTTTTTATCAGAAAGCATTAATGACACCAAACTCTTTCATGTTTCTTCACTGCAAATGAACCCATATATTCCTTAACAATGAGACCTTCAATATCTTTCTCTCTGATCAGTTGATCTAATATCAAACAGTGAGTTGATAAGAATTTCAGTTAAGAAATAAAAGAGATCAGTTGATTATCTTTATGTATCTTTTACTGATACCCAAAATGTTTGTTCTCATACAATTTTTTCTCATCTTCATCTTGACAAACATCACAGTATTTTAATACTGCCTGAATTCCTCCCACAGAATGACAAATGAGAAATGAACTATATTTGACTAGACATTCTCATAAGACTAAGGATGGACATAGTTAATTAGTTGGCCTTTGGGAAGATAAGATGTGATGGTGACCAGCAACAGGAACATACTATGAACAATCACTTAGCTGTGAAATAATATGCAGTCTAAAGAAACAGAGATACTAAAATGATATCTTTAAAAAGTCCCAATAACAACAACAACAACAATAACAACAAAATTTTTCACATCAAACACTAGCAGGGTGACCAGACACCTTCCTTTTCCAGGTCATGTCCTACACTTCAATCTTCTGTCCAGAAGGAATTTCAAAATGTTCTCCATTTTCAGCATGACTAAGAAACATGAATTTACTTTCATATTAGTGTTTTCCAGTTTTATTTTGTAATGTCCTACATTTTTCTTGAATGTTCTACATTTTGCAGTGCCTTGTCCTTTGCGGTTAGGACATCTGGTCACCCTGAGCACAACCTTCTTATAACTACTTGTTTCGGTTTCTTAATATGTAGCTAGTTTTCTTTCTTTCTTTCTTCAACAGACCACAGCCTATACCTTTTCATGTATGAGGAAATTTGTACAGTCTGCACCTTTAAAAAAAAAACCCTTCTTACTGCAAAGTTAATTCTTGGCAATGCATATAGCAAACTGAAAACTAGTTAGTCTTTATTGTCACATTATATTTTATTTCCAGTTGAGAGTCTTCTTAGAAACAGAATTGCAATATTTTCAAAGGTTTTGAACACAGCTAAGATTCTTTATCTTGATATACTACGAGTACTATCATAAACATATAGGTTAAGCATCGACTCAGAACAATGAATAATGCAACTTTTCATATTCATATTATTTGTAAACAAATATGGTATTTGTTAAGCATGTTTGTTGTTAATGAATGAGGCTACATGTATGCAGCTCTTACTGAAGCATATTATACCAAATGTTTTGGATTGGATCCAGAGGTACATAACCAAAAGACATTCTGGCAGTAGCAACTACATAACAATAGCAAGTACATTTCTATACCGCTTACTGATTTACTAGCACTGTTCCTGTGGAAAACCTAGCAAAAGATATCCTACCACACTGACTCAGCTCAAGCACACATATGGAATACTGTACAAAGACCTGTCCAGGAGAGTTTGCACAATATTTTGTACTAATAGAAGCTTCCAGATTTCAATTCCCCTTTCTCATATGCAGGGATTGTTGTTGTGTCACTAAACATCCTTTCTACTTGCAGTTAGTACCTAGTACAACTGGGCCCTCCTAGATATTTTTTTGAGTAGAAGTCTATGAAATATAATGGCTGGTGCTCGCAGGCGGTCTGGGCAACCCCAAATACATACAAACAGCCCGATCTCCCACCCTTCACTTACTGGAATGGAACCTCCAAATCCAACACCTTAGTTCTTTTATTGTTAGAACTACTTAAAGTTAATATTTAAAAGCATGTGGTAGAAAGGGAGAGAAACATCTTCAGGTTTTAGAAATGATATCCTATTGGAATTCACATTTGAGATCACTGAAGTAAGTGATCTAAATTCTTGCATGCAAGATGGGTGATAGATTCATTGTATGGAACAGTTTTACAAAACAATACTGTACTAACAATTATTTCTGACATATAAGGCCAATTGTTTTTCAACAAGATTTCCCCCCCAAATAAGTTTGTTTGCACTAGGGCTGGAAATTATGGGGTTCTCTGGATGTTTTGTGACTCCATCTCCCAGCAGCCCTAGCCATCACTGGGTGATGAACACTGAGAACTGAACAATTCTCAGCCTTGGTTTATATATCAATCCTATCTACATTCAACTCTGCGTATTACTAAAAATACAGCTGAATTTATTTCCAAGTAAACAGTCACAGGACAGGTCTGCACAATGCCTAATCTTAAATCACATTACATGAACCTTGCAGTTGGAATCTTATAATTCTTTCATACACCACCACCCAGCCATCCAATCATCCATTCAATCATCCATCCATCATGTTATTTATATCCAGCCGTTCCCTTAGAACTGCGACTCATTTTTGGCATTATTCACATCAGTCCAACCTAACTGCACCTTAATACTGATTTGGACACCTTTTGAGTATCTTCATACTGATCTAAATATCCATATAGCACAAATTGTAAGTGACAGAGATATGAATACACCTCAAAGAAAGAAGGTTTCACAGCTGCATTTAAAAGAGATGTTTATTGGTTTTGTTACAACAAAACAAGTTCTACTATTGTTTCTATTGATTTTATTATGCACATTTGCTTTGCATTTCTTAAAAACTTTCTCAAATTGTCCTGATAAACAGCGGTCTGTCCATCTTTAAATAAATAAATAAAGTATGTGTAATTGCTTTAGGCTTATCACTATCCTATTGTTTATTGTCTCTGGAAAATTATCAAGACACACATACCCCAACTGATTCTTCCTCCAAGTTATACACAACACTTCACACAGAGTGACCTCAGGACAATGGTGTTCTTGAGCCACAAGCATCAGGCCAAATCACCCTTTCTCTCATTCTTTCTTTATCTGCTGTTTTTCCTGATTATGTTAATTTTCTTTTTGTGCCTACAGCTTTTCCACATCTTGTGAAATATAACTGAAGGTCTGGAAGATTTTTTTGTTTGTTTGTTTCAAGAATCACAGGGCTCAAAGAATGACAAGCAAGGACTGTTGAAATGCAGCCTTTTCTACATAATCTCACTCTCTTGACTTATTCTAAATATTAAAAATGAACTAGCAATTGTCTGTCACACATTCTCTCACTTTGTGTGAAAGACAGAGGGTTTAAATCCCCTACAAAAATTGCAAGATAATTGTGATTTCCTATATCGAATGTGAAAATGTATAAGGGTGCATATACACCACTTTACATGTTGTATTTCTAGCTTATGGAATCCTGGGATTTGTAGTTTGACAAGATCTTCAGTGTCATCTTCCAAAGCATGCTGGTGTCTCACAAAACTACAAATCCCAGGTTTAGATAAAATGAAGCCATGGCAGTTAAAGTGGTATTACATTAAAGTGGTGTTACATTGCATTATTTCTACAGTTTAAATTCAACCTAAGCCACAGAGTTTAACATAAGGTGAAAGATATAACTTCTATGTATTTGATTTAAACATTTTTTTAAAAAGTGTATTTTATTATTATGCCCACACAGACAATATATCAATTAAAGATAGATTTTAAGAATGCAAAGCTTCAAATTACAATGTATCCTACTGTATATAATCATGTAGCAATCTAGAAAAAAATTGACCCCAAAAATCAAGTCCATTTATCCATGGGTCAATGTAAGTACTGTACTTTAACTCATACATAATCATCCCCTGATGAAAGGCAAGAGTTTAATCCACCCTGGAAGCTCTGATACTCCCTCTACTCTCTCATCCACCCAGCCTTTAGTGTTATGCCTGCTGGAATTTTGTAAGTTCTTTGGCATCATTTTCCTTTGCTTCATTCTTTATATCCTTTGTTACATGTCACTAAGTTTTGTCCTTGGTTTATCCATGGGTTATATCAAATCCATAATTTTGGCCCCAAAACCTGCCCTTGACTTATACATTAGGTCAACTTATAGTTGAGTATATACGGTACAGACATATTAAGTTCAGCCGTACAGTAGAGCTTGTCCCCAACATTTTAAATGATATTGTATATAGTATAATGCATCAGTTGGGACTGTGACTTGTGTACATTTTGATTTCTATCAAATCGTACAAGATTATGTCTTCAGATTCAGGATTAAAGGATAGCTGCTTTCTCTTCTTGTTTATTATAAATTAAAATATATTGTTAAGTTGAAAGCTTAACTGAACTAAACCCAAAGGGAACAATCTCATCTGTTTTTCCTTTTGCAGTGTACTGTGGAATAGGATATTCTTTATGTAGCTTTCTGCCAAGGACATGATCAACAAAAAACTCAAAAACTCAGTCATGGAGGTCTGTGGTTGTAAGACATCAGCAAACCGTCCATGGAAATTTAATCATATAATCCATTTTAATTTAGTTATGTCCTGAAAGGACAGACAGAATAGAATGTCAGATCCATTTCTGAACATGCTCAAAATTTATATAGAAGCTAACAAATTTGCATCAGTATGAACCCCAAATAAGGAGTATCTATAAAGCAGTAGACTACACATCCTATGCATGGGGATTGCAAATAGAAAAGACAGTAGGATAAGAAAAAAGAAGTCCATATACAAAGGTGTATACATGACGAAAAAGAAGTAATTCAGATGGTTCACTCTTTGATTTAAGATAGTGATTCCTGTCCTTTCTGTGTGTTTCACTCATCTCTGTGCCAGCTTCAGATAAGCTTCCCGTAAATCAAGGTTTCATCCCTAAGTTTCAGGTAAAGAAGATGTGATGTACAATCTAGAGAACACTGGCACAGTTTTGCACCTGGCGATTCTACCTATATCAGTAACTAATGTAATTCGTTAGGATACAGCTTTTCAGTGGTCCCTGAAGAATATGAATTTGCAAAGCACCTGGGAAAATTCCACAGAAAATAAGGTATTCAGGATCTCAGTGAACAGCTCAGTAGGGAAAGGACAGCAACCTTATTTGCAATCCTAAGTACAGAATTCTGAAACACAGCCAATTTTGTATTGTTATGTGCAGGAAGCTTCTCCTATAATACAGAGTGGCAGGGTTCCTTAACTTATTATTAACTTCATTTACTCCTTGCCAGAATGCATAAAAGCACATGAAATGAAGTGGTATATTCTTTCTGGTTAGATATGCAGAATCATCACTCCAAAATGCGGCTGACATATTCACAGATTGTAATGTATTATATGTTACAATTTCTTGTTAATATGTGAACTGTACAGAATATGAGTAGGAACCATGCATATTACTTGTATACAATTTTACATTTGCTTGTATTGACAGGCAGAAACATCTATTTCACACAGAAGGAGAAAGTGCACATTCAACAATCCAGCCACAAAAGAAAAGAAAGAACAAGAAAAAAAAAATTAAATTCTACTCCCTTCCAAACTGATTAACCAGGAATTTGCAATATATGTCATATACAAGAATTATAGGGGAACTGAGGTCAACTTTTGTTTTCAATTTGAGGACTGTGCCAAAATGAAAGGCTTTCCCAGTCTGTCTTACAGCATATTTTGGCAATGCACACCTACCCTCTTCATCTCCTGCTGCTATCACTCTGTGTAAAGCAATCAATTAAAAATAAATGATAAAGGCTTGCCAAGTACAGACAAAAGGGTTGTGCTGTGATAGCACATAAACAGAAGGAGGAATGAGTGATTTAAGCTAAGCAGGGTGTACTACATACAAAATAGAAAAGACACCTAATTCTCTTACCATGACTGCTGCATTTCCTATGGGAAGGACTTTCTGTTATTTTCTCTTAATTTCCCCATTAATGTATTGTTTTGAAAGTGAAAGACCAGGCACTGTAGAGGCGAGTTAAAATTGTGAGCCACTACTTTTGTCAAACCATGCCCTCCAACATGAAACCACACCCTCCAGCATTTCATGAATGAAAACTGGGACACATGTGGCCAAGCAACATCAGTGTATGGTCAAGATGGCAACTATTATTAATTCAGTGTGAACTGCTTTTGCACTTTGAACTTGGTTTGCACCAAATGAAGTAAACTGAAGAGAAAGGGGGAAGGAGAATAAATTGGAACATTTTAAAAGCAGCTGAAAAAGTGAGACAGAAGATTAATTGGAACTGTCCCTGCCAATTTGGTTATGTGAACAGGATGAGTAAAAGTAGCTGAAGACCTCTGGAACCTCAAGAAACCTCAAAACTTTGTGAAATTTGGCCTGAGATCTTACAAGGTCAATTGATGATGATCAGGGATCCACCCTGGAAGCAGGCCAAATAGGAATTTGCCAGGACCAAGCAAAAGTGCTGACAGCTCCCTCTCATGGCAATCATCACTGTCTGCATTCATGATCATGGGAAGACATTTACACAGAGTAATGGAATGCTGGGTTCATTATGTCTCCTTTTGTATGGGATGTATGGAGCTATTTTGTGATCCTTTGTCCCATCCAAAAATCTCCTCTCCCACTAGCTGTCAAGACCTAGGAGGGGGGCCTTCCTTCTACTGTCTTCTGGTGTGGAAGGGAAAGAGAAGAGGTAATTCATACAATTAAGATGTGGCTGCTCTGAGCTTCAAGGAAAAGGAGCCCTCATTTTTTCCTCATCCAAGATCAAGCCAGCTACTTTTTCATCATTTAGATTGCTGCCTTCTCTCTTCCCTCCCCATCCATAAGCAAAGCTGCAAGGGCTCCTCTGGGGCTTGACAGCTGCGGAGGTGGTGGTGGTTGGAAGAACACAAAACTACACAGGCAAAGTGTTACACTCTGCCTTCTTAATATAAGACTTCAGCCAAACACTTACAAGATGAAAATAATGAGGAGACTGACTTATTGTGGTCTTTTTAGAACAGAAGGAGACCCACATTGGAACTAATTACTGCTTACTTGCAAGAAACTTTGATGACAGGGTCACAAAATGCTTTTCAAGCTTATATAGGTTTACTCCACTATGTGAAGACTGTTGTGACTCATGTAGCAAAGCCATGCTTTACAAATTATTTAAATTATTTCCCCCTTCTTCTGATTGGTTTTCCCTGATTAAAATCACCATAATTTAAATGTTTAAATAAATCCATCATGCGCCAGGGTTCTCTTTTTCTTCTTCTAAAACATCATGGTTAGGGCCAGTGCAAGATTAATTTGATTATTTTCTCCCTTTAACTCTGAGACACTGATTTATCTAGGCAACAACTGGATTAAATTGTTCTCGTTTCTTTTTTATTCACTCAATGACGTATTTCCATTCAAGAGGCTGCAGTCTCATTCTCTGTGAATTCTGGTTACCTGCACCCATTCCATATTTCCCCTCTAAATAATCACATTACAATTGACCACATTTACTCAAATATTTATATCATCATAGGTGGTGTCTCCACAGGCCAGGATAATCCAGGAGCAATCCAGAATATCCTGACGATGGAGCTGCCCTGACTACCTACAGTTACCTGGATCACTCTATTCTGACGAGGGACGGTCATTCGCATGTGCGTCCTGCTGTACTGCCTGGTACATCTGCTGCAGCAGCAAGTCCTTCATTCTGAGGTCAGAACAAAGAGCCCAGTGTTGATCACATGGTTGGGTGCCTGTTCTGAGCTCAGATTCTTCCCCATCCCCAAACTGGGTGGCACAACAACATACATTTTAAACAGCCACCCATCACTGGAACCAAAAGCTCCAGATCTTCCAGAATGATATATTTCAGTCCGTTATAAGAGGGTTTGCACTGAACGGGCTGGATAGCTTACAGACTGTTTACACCAGACACAGAGATTGGGCCCTCCATCATTGAGACTCCTCTCCAAGAGGATGGGAGCAGAAGCTGTTTTGTTTGGCCCGTGTAGGCAGACTTTGTGAGTGATTTTACTGACCTAGGCCCAAATAATCTGGCAGTACTGAAGGTGTCAGGAATAAAACATGGTTATACCCAATACCTTGACCTCCCTTTTGAGAAAGTCCACTGACCACAATACAAATGGAAATTCCAGCTTAACTTCTTTGTGGTTGATGCTACAGTGTTCTTTACCGTACTTTAGAGATGGAAGAAGATTACAAAATGGGGAACTGAAGCAATTTATTTGAAGTGTCTCAGCAGTGTTTCTATTTTAGATTGGACCCTGAGTGGGGTCCAAAATGGATCCCAAATGGATTTGAAGCTTCTAGAATATAGAGTGCAGTGGTCCCTTTTGCAACAGAATCTGGAGTTGGCAGTCCTTGCCATAACATTAACTTGGGAGCTCTCCACACCATTACATTCTACTTTGCGCTTTGTTCCAAGGCTGGGTCAGAATAATAACAAGAGAAGCAATCCCTGCAGTGATGGCTATCTAAATCATTGTTGTTGATCACATCTATGTTCCACGGAGGGAGATGTAAGAGCCATAGGAAAAGTAGTTCCAGTAACTGACTGCATCTCAGAACAGAATCACAAAATGAGTGATTATATATTCACTACCCAGTTTGGTTTGGAGACTAGGTCCAGATTCTGGATAAGTTTTCAGAAGATGTTTGAGATGCTGAACTAATTATTTTAGATTAAGTGCTGAATTTATTACACTGAATGAGATGTGAAGCTGCAACTGCAGAAAGCTGCTGAAGGAAAGTTAAGTTTTACTACATTTCTCTAGCTGGTGGCTAGGTTTGCCGTAGGGTCGCCTCAATTTGGAAATGATTTGAAGGCAAACAATAAAAAACGACAAAGCTATTTTTGGAATTTTTAGATCCATGGTCCTTCTGAGAAAAATCTTATCTCTTTTCAAAAGATTTCAAAAGACTGAGTGTGAAGGAGATTTTAAAAAACATCTAAGGCACAATTTATACTGATTGCCATAAAAGCTGGGGGAGAAAAACAAAGGGAACATGACAATAAATTAGAATGCTGCATACTAGGTATATAGCACAAAAAATTATCCTAAAATGTGAAATTATTTTAAAAACAGGTATTGGATCGCCTGGAATCAGCTTCCAGAAAGGAATTCCTCCCATTTCTGGAAGCTAGTCAAAGGTGGATTGGAAAGTCTGTCTTTAACAGTAGTTAAACCAGTTCCTTTGGGATTTGGATAACCTGTTTAAAGAGTTAGCTATCTGTCAGTTCCTTGAAAATCTTCAGTTCTACAATTTTATACCCACATGCCAGTAATGCACCTTTCTGTTTGTATCCTATCAGAAATCTGCCCACGTTCCTTTCTTGGGGAGTGGGTGGGGGGAGATATACAGAATAAAATAAGAACACGTTGACCTTTTAAAAATAAAAGGCTGAATATAATGGGAATATCAGTACTAACAGAATACAAGTATTACAAAGAGAAAAATTTTAATAATATTTTTCATGCCTCAACACTATAATACACTTAAAAGGAGAGGGAGATAAAATCTATAGAATCTTGAAAGGGTGAGGAAAAATCCACAGTTTGCAATGTGTGTGTTTTGGTGAGGTTTCCTTTTCTTCAAAATAGATAAAAATGGAAAACTCACAGCTTGAAAAGAGTGGGACATACCAAGAGTATAATACATCAATTTCCCCCTGAAATTTTTCAGAGCTGGGAAAGTAAAGTCATTCTCTCTTTTCATTGTAAGTTCTGAACCTTACTTACAGCCAGTAGACAATATGTCCTTGTCTTCAGTCCAAATCAAGAAAGTGAAAGAGGGAGTGAGAGATCAGCGTTATTGTTAGGTAGGGGTGGGTGGCTGTGCATGTGTGTAAGAGAGAGAGAGAGAGAAAATGTGTTGGTGCACACATGCCATGTTTGCAATATGAATGTGCATTACTGGGTTTTAGACTGGCTCTAGGACCCCAAATGGTCCTCAGAAACTAACCAGAGAATCTTGAATGAGACAATCAATAATGGCACACATACACCTGATAAACAGCTATTAATCTTCCCAACAGTGCATGCCTAGAGATGAGCATTAGCAATGCCACTAGACATCGTGGTATGTGGACTGGTGCCAGTCTATGAGCTATTTACAACAAGTTTCCAAGAAAGCAAGAAACAGTTGTAACAAATGGGAATAAATATGATGCCAGTTTCTGGCACATGGGAAAAGAAAGCCTGCTGGCCTGTGAAAACAATTACCTTAAGAAGCACTGCTCTAGAGCTTACTCTCCATTCACACAACACACAAATGGGCAGCACACGGCCATATGCAGGTCGTCAGGGTTATCTTTATACCTGCTTCAGACTCCATCCCTACCCATCACACTACTAAAATACTTGTATTTATACTTGTTTAAGTCACACAGGACATATATTTCAGTGGCATCACATCAATGGAGGGGGTTGCAACTGACGGTACACCCAAATGTACATGTGGGAACTGGAATAGATTCTGTGCTTGTGCACAGAAAAAATAACTTGATATTAGAGCCATAATATCGGTGCATAAAGTTCAAAAACTTGGGTAGGGAAAGTAATAACATGGGGGAAATGGCTAATTTATTAAATCCTTTTGTGGTGGAGTGTTTCTATGTGCTCAAAATAAGTGCTCACTAGGGCAAATTGTTAGAAGGGTATTACATCTACAGCTCATCACTACAAAATGTTCCTCATTGAACACAGTGGGACTTAGTTTCAAGTATCACGTCAGCTCACTGTTAAGCCTCATATGTAAAAACAGCCTTATTCTATCTAGTTTGAGAGGCATTGCCATAATCAACTTTTTTTAAGCCAACAAATTCTCACCTTAGTGTTTTCACTTAGCAATTTATTCTTATATATTAAATTCTTATAAATTGTTAAATTCCTATAAATGAAATTATTCTTATAAAATAAATAAATAAATAAAATAAGATTATTCTTATAATTTTGCTACATATCATTGCACCCAAAACCGCACATAAAATCTACAGCATAACCATGATAAAATGACAAGACTGAATGCAGGCTGTTAGTTGAATTCATTTCCAACTGAAAAAGTTAGTCATGACATACGCCATGACTAACTTCTCCCATATTTTTCAAAAGATGTTCAATGAACTTCTGATTTCATTAGTCCATTCATTCACTGCTTGTAAATCTCATCACTAGTGTGACCTCCACATAGTTAGGTGAGGAATTACAGCTTGTTTCCCAGAATCCTGAATGTTGTCCAGAATCCTATTGGGGAGTTATGAATGTGTAACCTAGAGTTAGGCATTTATAATAGTTCTGTATTCACAATCCCTACATATTCTCTAGTTTAGAGCACACATGGGGATTGTGAAACTCCCCCAATCGTTAACAGGAAGTAGTTGCTACAAATGGTGGGGGTCATTTCCCCTGTCCCTCAAGAAATAGCTGACTGACTGTCCACCCTCCCATGTGAGTGATCTCCTGCAAAGGGGGAATTGTGACAGGGACCCTAATTCTACCTTCACATCAAGATTGCTCACAGGAGGGAATGGGAACATCAGTCAGCTGCTTCCGGAGTAACAGGGAAACAATCCCCCTGTCAGTTGCAACGGTTGCTTCCTGGTAAGTGGGGATTTGGGGGTCAGAGGCCAAGCTGAGATTCATTGCACAGCTGCATAACTACGGTTACTACCATCTGTAACTGCCCAATAAGATTTTGGCCACTCTCTTCCACATAGTTTACCAGTGACTTTGATTGACTGATTGACTGACTGATTGATTTCATAACCTGCCTCTTTTCCAAATAGCTGAAGACAACTATGTGTCTCTCTTTCCCCCACTTTCTCCCCATAACAACCCTAAGAGCTTTATCACACTAGCAAGATCATGCGGGGAAAAGGGAATTAAACGTGATTTTAAAAAGTACATTCAAATTTTAAATACACTAGAGCAGTGATGGCGAACCTATGGCACGCGTGCCAGAGGTGGCACTCAGAGCCCTGTCTGTGGGCACACATGCTGTAGCCCTTGCACAAAGTTTGCTAGAGTTTCTTACTAGAAAGCCAGAGGGACGTGGCACTTTGCAATAAATAAGTGGGGTCTGGGTTGGAGTTTGGGCACTCGGTCTGTAAAAGGTTCACCATCACTGCACTAGAGACTACATGAGGGAAAACAAACACAACTGAATCCAGGTAAGACAAAGGGATTTGCAATAGGGACCCCTAATCCGGGAACGGAGTTATGCCAGCCAGTTCTGGATGGGTCACACTTTCCCTGAAGGACTCTGTCTGCAGTTTGGGGGTGCTCCTTGACTCGTCTCTTCAGCTGACAGCTCAGGTGGATGTGTGACTGGTCAGGAGCACTTGCTATCAACTTCGGCTCATACGTCAGCTACGGCCCTTCCTGGAGCCGGGAGACCTTGAAACAGTAGTACATGCACTGGTAACCTCTTGGCTTCACATCTGTAACATGCTATACATGGGGCTACCCTCGTGCCAAGTTCAGAAACTTCAATTGGTACGAAATATGGCAGCCAGGTTGGCAACGGGCACACCCAGAACTGCCCATATTACACCAGTTCCAAAATCTCTCCACTGACTGCCCATCAGTTTCCAGGCAAAGTACAAGGTGTTGGTTTTAACCTTTAAAACCCTATATGGCTTGGGTCCTGACTACTTGCGGGAGCGCCTACTTCCATATAATCCTCCTCGCACACTTCGGTCTTCTGGTAAGAACCTGCTACAATCTAAGAAGACCGGACTTTCAGTGGTGACCCTGAGGACCTTCTCATCAGCTGCTCAAAGACTCTGGAACGACCTGCCGGACGAGATCCGCCATATCACCCCCATGGAAGACTTTAAAAAGGCTATTAAGATGGATCTCTTCCGGCAGGCCTTTCCAGGCTAGACTAGATTCATTAGACTGCCTCCTCCCTCTATCGATACCAATACTGGAATCTGGGTGACATACTCGTCCCTGTTCTTCCCCTTCCTCTAGAGGAAGACTATTTCTCCTATTTCCTCTAGAGGAATTTTCTGCTCCTATTTGGGCTGGCAATGGAGTGGGTTGGGGTCATGGAGTGTGCTTGCCGCATCTCTGGGACGAGCAGCTCTGGGGCAGCCCCAATCCGCCCTTTTGGAGTAGTCTGTTTTGCCTCTTAGTAACATCTGAATTTTGTCAGTAGTTAACTACTTGTTTGTCATTTATACAAATAGTCTCTCTCTCTCTTTCATACACACAAAACATACACCTACTGAACTGAGAGCTAGTGCTGGATCTGTAGGTGGGAATCCAAGTATAGGCATGCACTCGACATGAAACACATTTCACTGTACCCTGGTCCATCAATACAATAATGCAACTGGAAGCACAGACTGACTAGACAGAGCAAAAATCACAGGCTGTGCTTGATGTCACTTTCCAGCATACATATTATTTCAGCTTTGAATGCTTCCCATCCAGTTCAAGAGTAACTGTGCAGAATTTTATTATAGGAGTCAGTAATATTCTAGTTACCACTGCACTGTGAATAAATTATATGCATAATGTAAAGGCTTTTTAGGTACAATTTGATTGTTGGCCTCCAATGGTAAACTGCGAGGATACAGTCAGAAGCACTAATTCTACAGCCATTGTTACTGTTATTACCTAGCATTTATCTGTGCTAAGAATACAGAAAAACAGGGACCCATAGCTAGACAGGCATGCATTTACTACATGGGCAAGAAAAGATTTATGGTGCAGAAATCAAGGCCTGATAGAATTTTAAGTACTGACATATGGATGGGAAATAATTATATTTACATATGCCATGCATATTATCCAAGTCCAACCTGTTCTAATACTATCCAAACCCAAGTGCCTGCAGAGTATCCCTTTTCCTTACTGAATGTTTAATGTGTGACATTCTGGAGACTAGGCAAAAATTTCCAGCCATTCAGGAGAACTAATCATTTTGCCATTTTTGTCACAAAAACCAGTTAACAGACCCACAGACAATAACCAAGATTTAACAGAGCAAAACTCTCTATAGACTGCCTTCTTGAGTAGAGTAAGTACAGACTACTGAAACATATATGAAAATTCTCATAGCAAAATTATTCAACAAAGAAAAATGTATTGAAATCTTGTTTTACTCTATTCCAGGATTAGGAAATAAGGTTTCCTTAATAATACTGCATCAAATGAAAAAAAAGTGCAAATTGAAATTGAAACCTAATGGAGAGGAATCTAGTTTCAGTGGTTCCCAATTCTGAATGGACAGGTGACACTGGACTTATTTCCATAAGCCTCAGCAGTCTTGCCAAAGATGACTGGTGTCAGAGATTCTGGAGATCCAACATTATCTGGGGGCAGAAACTGGGAAACACAGTTATAGATTAACAGCTGACAAATTTGCTATGTCTTTAAAGAATTTAAACCCATTCTGACAATTTATGTTCTCCCCATTAATTATATATTGCTGATGTTATAACCCATTACAAACAGTGCTTCAACCATTATAGCTTTTTTGTCTTTGCTCTCTTAAAAGAATGGACAAGTGATACAGCCAGGCTAATATAACAACCAAGAGAAACATTTTGGGACCCTGAATTTATGACAACACCTGAAGAACCTATAACCCATTAGGGGACTATTCAAGGCTGTAGTGATGTTTTCTGAAAACAGTGGTATGTAATCAGAACAGCCTACATTCAGGTTTGATATGTTCCATCAAAGTAAAGAATTAGCATACTTTACCAGTAGATTCAGAATCCACATTCATGTAAACAGCTGTGCTTGCCTTTCAGGGTTATTAAGCTATTTGAAACACATTAGGCACAAAGGTCAATGAGCTAAAATGAATTAGAAATCCTAACAGGGTGACATGGCTTTTACGTTATGCTATCCTGTAAAGTGTAATGATGCTGTATAATAATAGTAATAATAAGCCTCACTACCACCATAAAAACAGGGTTGATGTGTCAGAATGAGTGATGATAAAACATTGTCTTAAGAAAAAAACCTAAGTGGGGAAAAAAGTTACAACTAATACTTCCCTGAGAGCTAAGTGCAAATGTTATAAATTGGGTCTAGGCACATCTCTCTAAAGAATCTTGGAATCTGTCAGTAAAATACATTTTTGCCTACCAAGAGATGAGAAATGCTTTGGGTAAAAGGAAAAAAAGAGATCAATATGAAGAGTTACTTTTTAGGAGAACAAAAGTGTTAAAAGAAAGTATATGTTATATGAAAAGACACTAAAGCACCTTGATGCTGCGGTTTCAAGCCATCAAAATAATACATTAAACTGTAGGTGCAGCATTGATAATTTTGTAAGAAATGCACAATTGTTTATATTGCTTCAAATATTTATTTTCCACTGGCAACTCCTTCTATTTTTCCTTCCTTTCTTTGGGCAGATAGCCTATTTAGTATGAACTGAGACAGAAATACATTGAGACTTGGTATCCCTTGGTTTCAAGAGACACCCCCCATAATGGGTATTCAAATTTATTTCTATACAATGACATAGTAAAATGGTATCCCTTATACAAAATGGCAAAATCAAGGTTTGACTTTGAAATGTAAAATATATCTTTTCAAGCCATGGGCAGTTGAATCCATGCAGAATCCATGGACATGGAGGGCCGACTTAATCTTATACTATAGAACTGTTGTGAAAATTCTATCCGCCTCTTTAATTCTCATCTGCCCTGCTTTCCTAACCATGTGGGATTATTTGGTATGACACCATTGTGGTGTGTATTTTCTTATATTCACAGGTGGCAACTAAAGCCATAAAATGGGCAAAGGAACATGTACAATGTATAATTCCACACACTATGGAAATAGTTAAGAATTCAACATACAGATCCCCCATCTTACCAACTTTACTATCACAGTTTCCCCCTTAATAACACAGTTGATAAAGACTCTAGGAGTGAAGCTCCTTTTTACACTCACCTCACATCTGCCCATTGCCCCTTTCCTCCCTGGTCACTGACTAGCTGTAAGTTTTTAAGCAGCATTAACACTGGAAAAATAGGGAAGTAGACCTGGAGAGATGCAGAATTTTAGTGTCAGGTTGCAGCAGCATGTCTGCAATAGGCAATACAATAAACCTTAAGCTTGGAAAGATAGTGATTCTACTCTAGCTGATCCTACTGTAGCTGTGTGGACCTACAACAGGCAAAGTAAACAGCAGCTACTTCTAGAATCCTACTATGAGTGAACAGCAAAATAGAGAGAAAAGGGAGGGTAGATTAATCTGCTTCATCAACTGTCCTCAAAATATTTCCTTTTTAAAAGCACAGCTTTATATGTCTGTCCACAAAATGAAAATGCAGGATGATGAAAGAAAAAGACATTCTTCAATGCATTCTGGAAGAAGCATCCAAGTGGTCTCTAGAAGGGTTAAATGTTTTTATTTACTTATACAAGGCTTACTTGACCTGGTTATTTCATTTTACATGTGCATATTGTTAATTACAATTAGAAAGGTTTTCTGAAACATCTTGAGATGCTCTTCTTTTCTGCATTGTAGGACACTATCCGTATTTTTTCCATGCTAATTCTGCCTCTGGTACCATTTTTTTAAATTAAAGGAGTAATGCCTATGAATACATCTACTTCATTAAATAAGGTCTAACTGTAAATATTCAGTTTTTGCCCTTACATGTATGTACATAAAAAGCAAAAGATGACCAAATACATTTTAAACAATTGGCAGGTAATGTCTGGTGATAGGAGGCCACACCTCTGAGCCTGCAGGACCGGAGCAGAGCATTGAGGACAGTGGGGCTTAGAGGTGTCTCATTCACGGGGTGACCATGAATCAAAGTCAAAGGCAATTAACAGAAACTTGAAACAGGACTGTCAAGTGGATAAATGGAATCATTAAACACAATTAGTAAAGGTGAACCACCACACAGCTGCAGTTAAGCAACCTTGTCTGTTAAACCTGCTAGTCTTTTCCCCATAGAATTAATTTATTGGTATCTGGCTAAATTTAGTTGCTAGTTGAGAACGCATTGTTTAGTTGAGAGTGATTTATAACAAACAAGCAAACTGATTACAAGCAATGCCAGCTTTATTAGGAATATGTCCATTCTTTTCTTTAGCATTATCAAGGCACTGAGATTAAAACTGAAAGAACACTGAAATCTTATAACAGATTATTTAATCTGTAAATTGCATTTCTACTACATTTTTCTAATCTAACTGAGAATATAGGGCTTCTAAAGAACAGAGAATATAGGGCTTCTAAAAATTTGGTGCATCTACAAGTAATGAACACTTTCCTGGGAGTAAACCCCACTGCAACAACTATGGTTAGACTTTAAATTAAGTTGATTTTGTATGCTGTTTCCCCTCTAGTAGTCAGAAACTTTAAAAAGCTTAGAGAAAGATAGATGCAGCTTCTGTTAACATTTATTCCTAAAAACTGCAGAAAAACATTTGGGGCAAAACAGACTGGCAGTAGGAGCCAGGTTGGAGGTGGCATCCAAATGCGTTTAGATGCCACATGCATTTCACCAGGAAGCCACACAGCTGACCACACGTGTGGCAGCTTTATGGCGTTTTGGCGGCACAGAGTTTAGACATGCCGTGCTGCCAAAATGCTAAAAAGCCACGGTGGCAAGAGCACCCTTTTTCCACTCCAAAAAGAAGTGGCATTCTGCAGCTTCTTTTTGGGCTGGAAAAATGCCAGATCAGGGCCGCAGTGTGCCATTGTTTTGGCCATTGTCTCTAGAATTCCAAACCTGAGGAGATTCCATGCAGCTGGAATGCACAAAACATTTGCTTCTCTTCCCAAATAGTAATGAACTATAAGAAACTATGAAAATAAAATTAACTGAAGGATGAAACCAATGGTGCAAATGCAAAAACAGCCACATCACTAATTCTCTAGCAGTCATTGTAGAAGCATTTTTTTCTTTCTTTAGGCTTCTTTTCTCAGTGTTCACCTGCTTGCTACTCTCTTCATGCTCTGTTATCTCTTCAGCTCATATTCTGGAGTCATTCCAACTGCTCATTCCTCTTTCCCTCATATTTTTGTCTTCCTTCCTTACCATACTACATATCTAATCTGGGCCAAAGCAAATAGGACACATATCTTCTTTAGGAAGCTTCGGGAGAGCTGTCAGACTGAACCAAAAGGGATCAACACTGAGGTCAAAGTATTCTTCAATGCTTAAAAACTGAGTAGGAAGTTGTATGGGTTGGTATTTTTGATGTTCTCCCACCAGCACCAAGGATGATCCATATTTCTTTAAATATGCCCTCTTCAGAAGCATGAATCTAGACTCCTCCATATACATTCTGCCCCTACATCCCAAAACATGTCTAAATGAGCAGTTTCTCAAGATCCCTTTAAAATACCATGCTTTAAAGCATTACATGAAAATACACTCACTCAAAACAAAACAAAAAAAGAAAAAGAAAAGAAAAGAAAGAAAAGTGGGAGATCACCAAAAGTGTACAATAATACACTCTGTTTCAGAGTTAAGGTACTGGCAGTATTTGAAAGTTGTACAGTTTAGAAACAATTATCCCCAAATAGAAGACATTCTCTGCCAATAACTCAGCAGATTTTGGTAATTATGAAAAGGTGCTGTTTTATTTGTTATCATTTTATTTTCACTGCCAGGCATGAGGAGAGGTGCTTGTGGGATATTCTACTTTATTTTCTAACACAACTTGGTTGGCACTGGGTACTGTGCTTCTTGACATATAGGATGGGTTGCTGTATCATATAGTACTCTGCTTGAGGCAGTAAAGTCTCAAGCTACCCCTGCCAAGTTAGTACTAGATTTTCACAGGATAAATATGCTTAATCTGTAGAGCTAATTCAAACAAAAACTGTTTACAGACACCATTTCTGGCCAGGCTAATGCCTACTGTCATGGGGGGGGGAGGTTTACCAGTGAGAACTAGGATATGTGGAAACACTGGTAGGGATGGCCAATTATCTTCTCTCTCTGTGTGTGTATGTGATTTTGGCAATACTATTTTGAGCTACACTAGCTAAAAAAATAGCTTGTGGTTGCTGTTGACTGTACATTATAATGCCCGTTCACACTGATATTTGTCTGTGTAAAAGTTCTCTTCAAAGGGAGCCACATTGTCCATTGGTACTGAAAGAATGTAGTGTGTGTCTTGCAACAATCTGATCCTACAACAAATATTCTACTACTAATAAAATAATATATTAGCGAGTGAGAAGAACAAACCAAACCTGTCCACAACGTTGGAGGAATCTATCAAGCAAATCTACTGAAACAACTGAATTTCAAGCATTTTATGTCATGTGTCACAAGTCAGCCATGAACCATTTGTACACATGAACAAAAGATATATCCAAATATCAGTGTATTCAATGTCTTGCAGAAGTATTCAAACCCTGTCCCTTGATTTTTATTTTTTTTTACAACTGAAGTGAATTCAACTGGCATTGTTGCCACTTGATATATATCAAAATACCCAACACTATGAAAGTGCAAAATATTTTTATCATGGCACATTTATTAAGTAAACATAAGTCCTTAGTCCAGCACTCAAACCATTGCACCAGCACCACACTGGCTCTTATCAGTGGGTGACTGGGTGATCCTCACTCAGTCACTGAGTTTCAGCAGACAGCCTTCTATTGACAGAACCATGGTTCAATCCCAGGTTGGAACACAATGACATGTAGGAAAGTCAAAGAGGCTAGTGTGAATACTTGTGCAAGGCCCTGTTCTTATATGCAATAAAATGTTTGATCAAGCAAATGGAGATCCACACGAAATTGAAATCACATGAATCTATTAGATGTTCTTGTGTAACACTTTAAAGCATGATATACATAAGAACATATTAAATGGACATATTACATATACAGTAGACCCATATCTGCACTGCACTTCTGGTGTTTGTCAAGTGATGTGACTTTGCACTAGAATATGTAGATGATGATGATGCACTCTCCCATCTGTTTCCATCCATTTTCTCCTTATTCCAGATATTAGACATTTTGGTCTAAATCACACACAGTATTTTTGAAGGAGAACTGCACAAGTGGTGTTCCTTTGATTTTTCTAATTGAGCAAGCAGCAATATATTTGTTCATGTTCTTCGTAGGCACGTTATGGCTTGTGCATCTTATTATACAACTGGATCTACAACCTGTTGCTTAACCAGGTACATACCTGAAAAGTGTGTGTGATTGCTCCTTTGTGTATAGTTCAGAACTAGATGTTGGGAATCACAGTATCATTTTCTCTTGTGGAATGATACACTCGTCCCTCCATATTTGTGGCTTTGGCTTTTGTAGCTTTGATTATTCATGGATTTTATTAATATATTTTCTCTAGGAATATCTAGGTCCTCCAGTGCAACTCTATGGTAAACATTAACCAAAAGTCACACTGAAAGACCTAGATATTACTAGAGAGAACACTTCACTAGATATCTGTAGCTCCTCCAGCGCAATTCTATGGTCAATGTCTGGCAGATGTTGATCACAGAGTTGCACTGGAGGACCTAAAGATTCCTAGAGAGGTGTTCTCTCAAGTAAAAACAGTGTTTTTGGTTTTTGCAGTTTTTTCACATTCACAGGGGTCCTGTGTCCCCAATCTCAGCAAATGTGGAGGGACAAGTGTACTTTTAAATACCAGATAGTTAGTTGTGTGGCAATACCAGGATCCATGGCTGTCTATACATCATTCATGTATATTCACAAAGACAGTTTTTAAGAGAGGGATTAGATGCCTACATACACACACACACACACACACACACACACACTGCTCAGGCTTAATTCAGTAGACTTATAGTCCAAATAACACCCCTATGTGGTATAAAAGAGATACTAAGGCAGCTATCTGAACATCATATAAGGACTTTTTTATTTTCAAAAATCTAATTTTAGCAGCACTATTCCATCAGAGTAGTGGCACTGCTATTATTCAAAAGGATTGCAAGTCCTGCTCCTGCAATCTGCTTTGAGAACCAAATGAAGGGAATTTATCTTGTGTGACCTGAGATGCCCAAATATATGTGTTCCCAATCAACTCCACCCAGGGAAAGAATCTGGTCAGAGTTACCTTGGCAATGCACAATTTCAAATATTTTAAATTAGCTTCTACTTTTAAAATGAAATTTGAATAAGGAGAGGAAAAACAAAGAGCTCTCTCTCTCTCTCGCTCTCTCTGGTTCTCTTTTTAAAATAAAAGCCTTTTGGAACCATAGATATATACATTCTTTCAGAGGTTATCATACAGTGACCATACAAGGAAGGTTTTGTACAAAGATTTGTCTTCCAAGGGAATCCTGCACTTGGAATCCCAACATGTTAATGAGCACGATAAGTAAGTCTAGAAGGTCTTGGGGCTCATTTTCAGCCCCAGTGACCCTGTGAAAGCTGCACAGATGGATAAAAGATGCAAAACAAAACACACAAACCCACAAACAATAAAGACAAAACAAAACTGGAGGTGGCCAGACACCTTCTTCTAGTTTTGAAAAAAAGTGTATTTTTTTAATGACAATCTCTGCAGAGTCCCCTCCAACCTATTTTAAAACCTCTGTCAATTATCTTGGATCAGAGATTCACACTCCTTTTTTACCAGGAAAGAGGAAATCTAGGGAGAGTCTGCAGGAGTTTGTGTGCTGCAAAAAATGCACGGGAAGCTACGTCTTGGATTCAAATCAGTCTTACGTTTATGTGGTTCAAGAATTATCTGAGAGAACGTGACCTCTTAGAACACACCCTACACTCTGCTATAGAGATAGTAGATGCACCCTCTCAGACCTGTTTGTCCACTACTGAGTTTGGAAATTTCTTTTAAGTAATTCATTATGTAACTTGTTATAAAGCCCCCAAAAGACTCTCCCCCCCCCCATAGCACACAATAAAACCTTACCTTTTAGTTCTTTTTGAGGCTAGTGGGGGAGATAGAAAGTAAGAAAGTAGTCTAAACATTTGGGGGGGGGGAAATCTCCTCTAAATGCTTTTCCCAAAAGTAATAAGAAAATATAACAATTACACATTACCCATAACATTAACCATATTACCAGTTGTTGCACTGTTTGGAAAAGGAGCACTATTATGCCATATAACCCCAGAAAGTAGTGTGTTACAGGTAACATCATTATTAGAAGCATGTTGTTTGCAAGCTCAGAACTAACATTAATGATCTCACTGAAGCAGCCTTAGATGGCTCAAAAATTCTCTGGAACACATTTTCTGAAGTGGCTTCCCACCAATAATTTGAACGCTTATCCAGAATGATGATACTTTATACCATTTTAGACAATCCAGCCAGAGAAACTATATGTAAGTTTAGTAAAACTTCTAAAGAATAATAAAAAGGAGGGAAGTGACATTTATAAAGATATGCAATTTCTGGCAAGATAAAGCCTCATTGCAAACAGCAGGATGCTAGAAAAATAAAATTGCCACACATGAAATATTTAGCATACACTGTAGAAACAATTATAGAAGAACACATGCTTTGTTATGAGACACTTTTACAGCCAGCCCACCTTCTTTACTAAAATAATTCCAGAATGCAAAGTAGGAAAATGAATGCAACTAAATTAAAAACAAACTGACACAAATGAATAGCTGTACAATTTACATAGCTAATTACAGACTAATAAATAACTGCTTGGTCACCTGTAGTGACTGAGAATTGTCTCCAGGAAAGTACCCAAAGAAAAGGTTGCAAAAGTCATTTATTTCCTTTATTTTAGACCACTGACTCATATACTGTAGGTATGTGAGTCCCAGTAAGAAAGAAAATGCACACAGACAAAGCATAATGTATTGCATTGTGCACACACTGCCAAACACATGGGTGATGCTATACATACACTCTTACTCTGTCAAATAGCAGTTTTGTGTTAATGAGAGACAAATCTGGTTCCTGGCCATCTTCCATGCAACAAGTGATCAACTCTGTCTGACTGCTGGCCACATTTTCCTCACATGCAACAGCTGTTGTACATGAGGTTTTTTGAATCAGTGCCTATGTTATTTATTTATGTATTTATCTACTGAATGTGTATTTCAATTGAACCATAAATTGCACTGGGAGTGCATGAGACATTCAGGGTTTGTTTGGTTTTTTGGTCCTATTTTCCCACGCTTCAAATAAACCAAGTTTACACGCCCTGCTACCAAAGGAAATCCTATCACAAACATCCAGTTACACACACCTTATGTTATGTTTCACAGAAGATTTCTTTTCAATTTTTATAAAATATAGTTTGGGGGCAGGGAGGTGGTCAAGTAGGGGAAGATCAATTGCTCTGTTTGGAGAAAGAAACACAGAAAACCCAAAGACACCTTCTGAAATCAATGTGCTAAGATGTTTAATATACTAAAAGAACTCTCTCTTTATTTGACATTCTAATTTTTAAGTTATAACACAGTAATCCTGGGCAAACTTATTTGGGAACTGGGCAAGGTGAACACAGTGGGATTTTTCTTCTGAGCAGACATACACAGTATTTCACAACATGGATGCAATACTGCATACACTTATATGGTAGTAAGCCTTACTCAAGTCAATGAGGGGTTTTTATTTACTAGACATGCATATACATACAATTGCAGTATTTTATATTTACCACCATTAGATATTATAAAAATATCTAGATCTTAAAAAATGAAGCTAAAAACAAATCAGTTACACCCCAAGCCCAAACGTATTTATTTGGAAGTAAGACCAATTGGTATCCACAAGTCAAACATACAAGTAAATGTTTGCAGTTGAAATAAATAAATATAAATATAGCTGGGGCAGGCTTTTCATAGTTAAATTTCCATGTACCAGTAAAGACTTCAATTCATGTACCTGCATCTGATGAAAGCTCTATTCAAAGCAACAAAAAGCCAACCGAGTTTTTTAAGTATAGCCCTTTGAATCCATCTCACTCAAAAATAAATCAATCAATAGATCTTCCAGCTGCTAACAGCTTCATAATATATACAGTAAAAACTTTCTAAGCATTACAGCTTAAAGCAGATTTCCGGAATAACCCTAGCTACAGTTTGAAAAAGCTTGAGCAGATTCATATTTAGTCAAGCTTAGGAAAAACCTATTTAATTACATTGTCGGAAATAAGGGCTCTGGAATTATAAATCCTTGGTGCTTGAGGTTTTGTTTACTTACCCTAAAACAAAAGTGTTAAGAATAACAAATAATAATAATAATTCTAAGAAAAGAAACAAAAACCTTTGCAATTTCTACAAAGATATTTTGCAAACATTCTTTACTTGAGGCATGAGCTTTAAAAAATGGAACGTGCTCTCAAGGAATCCTAATTAAATCAATCTAAATATCATTTTAATACAGATTGGATTTTGGCATTTTCACCTACATATGCTAGAACTGTACCCTATGAGAACAACAAAAAAATGATTTTAAATGGAGAATGAATCTGAATTATTGCCTCCAACTTGTTGGATTTTCTTTCTGTTAACAGTCTACCCATGGCACTTATTTAAGGCTATAACTGTACAAAGAACAGACTCAATCCTTCGATTACAAACTACTAAGAGACAGCCAGTTTTAGTAATTCATTGACTTAAAATATAAATTATTTAATTATGTATTAAATGCAATTCCTTTTTGATAGAATAAAAATTCAAAATATATGTGGATACCTTACATATTTTAATTGCTTGGTGATAAGCTTGATAGCTAAGTTCTGATAAAGCAATATTACTATTATTGCTGTTTGGGTCTTCTCTGCCAGTACTCAAACCAGTTTTACCCATCAGTGGGGAAAATATACAAATTTCTGTCATTTTTATTGGGCTATTAGTTGTAGAGACCTTTTTAAAAAAGAGCCATATGTAATTAAAGAAACATCAGCTGATAGCAGAAAATGATTTCAAAAGCTCTTTTCAAATAATAAAAAAGAGAAATACTTCATTCTTTTAGTAATGAAAACACACTGTCACAAAGTTGCTAGTGCCACAAAGTGGCAACTGTGTGTGTAAAACTGAGCAAAACATGATTTGAAATGGTGCCATTCACGTTGCTTCGCTGAGGTTGCTTTTGGATGAGTATGACATTCAGCCACTATAGCCTTCACTGTAATGTCTGAATTTATTAAAACATGGGCTTTGGAATAGATACTATGAGTACAGTATGACCATCAGTAGTTGCTGCTGTCATCAGTTCATTCAACATGCCATTCCTTATTTACCCTTTTAATTTCAGTTGAACAGTTTAAACCTACCACCTTTTTTGTATGTATCTGACTGGTAACATAAAAAGTGTTTACATTTAAAAGTCCATTAACCAAACTCCCCATTAAGTGTAACTAGTACTCTAGAGAACAATACAAACCTTTCTCAAGCAAGCAAAAGCATGTCAGTACTGTCTCTGGTACGTTTTGTGAATGGAAAGATCTTGCTTTAAATGTAAATATAAAAGGATTATGGAACAAATAAAACCTAAGGTAAGAAACATATTTCTAGGGTGGGGATCCCCCTTCCGGTTATGGCAGGGAAGATGATAACTTTGCAGCACTAAATAAGCCAAACAACAGACAACCTGAGCATCACCAAAGTAGAAAATTCTCAGAGAAGAAGCAGTTTTCATTTCAAATTGATTTTATGGTGTGTTTGTGTTTCGATCAAATCCATCTGGAGCTGGAGTATATATGAAGTAGCATTCTCTCTGTCCCTAAGAGAATACTGCATTAAGTGAGGAGAGAGAGAGAAATGGAAGAGGACAGAGAAAGATGTAAATGCACAAATGCATGGTACACCTGGTATGCCAGCTTGTTCAAATACAGAAAAGGCTCCTTCAGCCACTATTACTATTGTTTGAACTGCCTTCTCTGGGAAAGGGAGGGTGTCAGGCCCCTGACTGTAATGAAGGCTAAAAGCAGCAAGGAGACACAAAATGAAGGAGAATGAAAAAGGAAAACAAAAATGTGTATTTGGACGGCTGGAGAGGTGGTATAGAGATAAGTGCTGAGAGACGTCCAAAGGGGACTGGAGCATCCCAGAGTGGAAAGGATGATCATTGGCATCGACATGACTAGAGTAAGGCAGCTACAAAGCTTGCAGAAACAGGGTATTGTGGGAATTGGGCTTCCCCCATATATACACTCCAAGGATTCTCCACTTCAATAGCTATGACTTCTTAAAGCCACAGTACTCCAAAACGGATAGCCCTCCGGAAGAATTATCTTGTCTGGTGTTACGCATTTTTAAAAATTCCAAAATGTTTGTTCAAATGACAGAAGGCACTGCATGTTGCAACTACTGCTCCCCTCAAAACATACCATCTGTATATACCTTTGCATTACTGAATCATGGGAAACCTTGATTAATACCTGACTGTTTACCATTTCCCCCCACAGCTTCACCTTATTTTCATTCATGAAACTGAACTCATCAATAGTGCAAAGAACCATTTTCTTTATTTGATGACAGGCAGTGCAAATATCTCTTTGCTAGTTCTTACACTTACACTGAACTGTCACTACAAATGTGATTACTCCCAGGATTTCTTTGTATTTATTAAATGTTGCCATCAACAGCATTTAAACAAAAAGGGAAACAATGCAAAACCAGGAAGGTAATCAGAATTTTGCAGGTTATTTATTCATTTATTTGGTTAGGACTCTATCTAAGCTGCTGTCATACATTACTGTATGCGACCCTTGGCTCCAAAAGGAATTTAAATTTCTGTGGGATTCCCAGATTTCTTCACTTCCAAAAGATGCGTTGTTAGAATCTTGTAAGCAGAAAGCGTAACGTATTTTGCTATGTGTTGTGCCGTATCTATAGTCCACCCAAAATCACACCCTGTTCAGCTAAAATATTTGGAAAAACTCCTTTTCACACATGAAAACAAAGCAAAAAAATTGGCTGTGAATAAAAAGGATCCCAGCCCTGTCTCCTGAATTAATTCGTTTGAAATAATAACTGTGTTTCCAGCTCCATGCTAACAGTCACTGCAGCTGAACTGCCAGAGAAAGGCCATCTGAAAGTGTGTGTATATGTGCCTTAAAATCAACTTTTGGCGACCTCATGAATTCCACTGGGTTTTCTTAGACAAGGGATACTCAGAGGTGGTTTCCTTCCTCCGAAACATAGCCTACAGCACTTGGTATTCATTGAGGTATTAACTAGGGTTGATCCTGCTTAGCTTCCAAAGAAAGACAGGCTAGCCTTGAACTGTATTTAAGACACTGAACTGGAAGAAGGGTGGGGCAGAATTAAATTTCCCAGACACTTTTTTACTCCTCTGGCTGTGACTGTGAGGAGCGCTGAAGAAGAAAACAAGTCCCCCATTATTTCAAGGTCTGTGTCTCAAGGTGTTTAGATGCTTGTAACTGCCACTAGCTCAGTGGGTTGCCCTGGGATAGGCTGCGTTCCCAATGGGCAGAAGTACTATTATGAGACACTTGTGGGTGAGATGTTGCACACAGAGCCCACCTCCTCAAGGTCACTGAGTCTCCTCAGATGTCCCTTTTATTATTATTATTATTAAATTTTATTTATAAGATGCTGTAGGTTTAAACAGCGCTGTACATAAAAATAGAATAAAATGAAATGAAATAATCCTACTTTGCTCACCAGTCACTAAAAAGGTTGAAATCACGAGCTTTCTCTGCCAGTCCAAATGTGTGTATGAATCTGCTTCAGCTTATAGGGACTGAAAGGAAGCATTCCCTTCAGGCAAATTGTCTCAGACTCAGCCTTCATTCCTGTGACAGGGACTCAATAGAAACAGACCCACTAGAGCCAGGGTGGCATAGTGGTTTGCATCCTGGACTACAACTCCTGGAGGCCAGGGTTTGATTCCCAGCTCGGGCATGGAAACCCCAGGGGTGACCTTGAGCCAAGTCACACTCTCTCAGCCTCAGAGGATGGCAATGGCAAACCTCCTCTGAACCAATCTTGCCAGGAAAACTTCGTGATAAGTCGAAAAGGACTTGCAGGCACCCAGAAACACTAAAGCCAGAAAGAGCAGAGGAAGTCAGCACTGGAAGACAAAGAGGGGCTGCATCCACACTGGAGAAATAACCCGATTTGGCACCGCTTTAACTTGTTGTCTGGCTCAAGGCTATGGAATTCTGGGAGTTGGGGTTTGTTCCGCCCTGGGCCGCACAACAAACCCCAACTCCCAGAATTCCATAGCCTTGAGCCAGATAAGAGTCACAGCGCTGCCAAACCGGGTTAATTTCTCCAGTGTGGATGCATCCCTTGAGGACACACACACACACAAAGAAGCCTGGCGCCCCGCACACACCTTGCCGCCGCAACCTCCTCTTCTTGAGGCCAAAGATGCGGACCTTGGAGAAGATGTCCACCAGGTTGCCGTTGCAGAGCCCCCGGTTCTTGCTGGGGCTGTTGCGCCTCCTGCTGGCCGAGGGCCGGTCCCAGTGCTGCAAGTCCCGCGCCTGGCGCTTCTGACGGATCAAGCCGCTGGCGATGGCCGCAGCCATGGCCGCCTCTCTCTCTCTGTGTCTCCCTCTCCCAGTCGCGGGGGGACCCTTCCTGGGGCTGCGGGGGAACACTGGGGTCGTGTGCTGATGGCTCAGCCGAGGAGGGGACCCATGGCCCTGGAAAGGGGGGGGGGGTCACCGCATGGAGGAAGCAGCAGCAGCCAAGATGGGGATGGAGATGTTGATGCTGCTATTAGCGGCTCTTTCTCTAAGCGGTCCTCAGTGCCCGGCTCATGCCCGCTTCTCCCTCAGTTTCCTCCACTGCTTCCTCCTCCTCCTCCTCCTCTTCTTCCTCTTCCTCCTCAAGGCTGCCGTCCAGTGCCTCGGAAAGCAGCAGCAGCAGCATCTGGAAAGCCCGCGCTTCGGCTCCGGAGCGGCCGCCTTAAGCACCAGCGCTTCGGTCCCACCCCAGACACACACTCACACACTCTCTCTCTCACACACACACCCCACACTCACACAAAAGCGCGCTCCTCCAGCCCGAGAGCGCGCCCACTCCCCCCTTTGAGGCACCACCTGAGGGAAGAAGGGATGTGGAGTGAGTGGTGCCTCAAAGGGGTGGCGAGGGAAGCAGGCAGAAGGGCTGGGCAGGGAGGGGGGGGCCCAAGCCACAACCCGATGATGATGATGCCAAGGAGGAGGGAAGGGGAAGGGGAAAGGGGTGGGGAAGGCAAGGGGAAGAAGGCGCGGGGGCTGGAGCGCCTTTGGGCGGGGGAAAAAGAAGCCGCCTTCATCTTGTTGCCACGAGGCAAGAAGCGGGAAGGGTCCCTGAGGGGCTTTGGTGTGTGGGTCTGTCTGTCTGCCTTTGTGTATGTGAGGAAGAAACAGAGAGAGAGAGAGAGAGAGAGAGGTGTCCATGAAGGAGAGGGAAAGCGCTACTTTTGGCGCCCGGGGCTGAGGGCGAAATTGTGGTGGTCTTTAAAAGGGCGACCCAGGTGTGTCTGTCCTGGACACACAAAAAATACGAGGGCTTTCAAGAAGAAAAAAAGCCGCCTTGAGTCCCTGTACTGGGAGGAAGGCGGGTTATAAATAATAATGGAGGACAAGACCAACTAAAAAGCCCAACACCCGACATAACGTGAATCCCAGGGTGACCAGACACGTCCTCCTTTCCCCGAACGCCTCGTCCATTTCAGCCTTCTGTCCAGAAGGAGGGGGTACCAAAACGTCCCCCCATTTTGAGCCTGGGTTTACATTTCTATTTATGTGAATGTTTTCCCCCCTCGCTTTTCTTAAGTCATGTTCCCCCCGTTTTTCCTCGACGGTCTTCCAATCCGCGGTGCCTCTGTCCCCCCCCTCCTCCTCCTGCTCCTGGGTCGAGGGGACACCAGGCCACCCGCTCTGTGTGTCCGTCCTGCGATGCTCCAAATGGAGGGGCCTTTGGGAGCCCCTCCTGGAGAGAAGGTTGAGATGTAAGGCGTGTCCTGGAAAAGGAGGACGTCTGGTCGCCCTGAGGCAAGGAAAGGAGAGCGGGAAAGAAGTTGCAACTAAGCGGGGCTCTCCTTCCTTCTCTCCCTCCTCCTCCTCCTCCTCCTCCTCTCTTTGCGGGGGAGAAGTGTAGGGTGTTTCCTTCGCCTCCCCCAGTGTTTCCCTTCTCTCTCTTCTTCTCCATCCCGGTGTCCCCCACAGTCCTCCTTCCCTGCCCCGCCTCAGGATGCTTGGCCATAATAAAGAGCCCCCGATAAAAGTGGTGTCCTCCCTCTCTCACACACACACACACTCCTTGGCTCCATGCCCGGGCTTCAGGCTGGCTCTGAGGCAGGAAACGCGAGGGAGAGGTGGCAGGGAAGAGCCTGCCAAACCAAACACAGCCGCCGGCTCCCTCTCAGCTTCCTTTGGCCTCTCCTCCCTCTGCGCTTTGCCTTCCTGCTCCATCTAATATCAGTTTCCCGCCCAGGAGAGCCAGCCTGTAGTCTCTGGTTTGAGGGCTGGACATTCAGGGTTCAGCTCCCCTCTCTAGCATGGCACCCTGTTTGGGTCACCTTGGGCAAAGTCACTCTCTCTCAGAGGGCCCTGGCAAGGGCAAACCTCCTCTAAAGAAACTTGCCCAGAAAAACCGATGATATAGGGCCAAACAGACAGGCCAAAATAAAGCTGCTTTATTCACTTTGGAGGTATGCTGTTTAAATGATGCATGTGTACCAAGAGGCCTGAAGCCACACCAAAGCCACGCTCCAGTCCTAAGGACGAGCGCAGCTTCTGGCCTCTTGTGTGTCATTTGAACAGCATACCTCCTAAGTGACCCAAGCAGCTTTATTTTGGCCCGTCTCTTCAGGCCCATAGAGTTGCCATAAGTCAGAAAGGACTTGAAGACTGTGCTTGCACACACACACACACACACACACACACACACACAGAGAGAGAGAGGAAAGGCAAGCAAGAGGGGCAGAGGGAGATCAGAACCACTGCCCTGGCTTTTGGACTCTAAAAAGCCCCCCCCCCCCCCCCCACAAAGGCAGCCTTGGCTCTCCTCCACGCTTCTCCCTCTTTGGAACAAGGTGCCATGATTTACAGGACACTGGGTTTTGGAGGTAAATCCATACATATATACCAAAGATCACATGAAAAGTGTAAATATGTTTTAACTGCTCCCTGCCCAAATTAAAAGGAAGACGTAGTTTAAGCCGCAACATGAACAGACACAATAAAACCCACAATCAGCACAGAACAATACACATGCAAATCACTCCTGCATTCCCAGGCTCACACAGTATGTATGTGTGTGTGTGTACATGTACACACACACACACACACACACACACACAAAGTTGTCCCTCCATATTTGCTAGGGTTAGGGGAACAAGACCCCTGTGAATATGGAAAAACTGCAAATAACAAAAACACTGTTTTTACCTGCGAGAACACCTCTCTAGGAATCTCTAGGTCCTCCAGTGCAACTCTGTGGTCAATGTCCAACATACACTGACCATACACTGGAGTAGCTACAAATGGTCTTTTAGTGCAACTTTTAGTTAAAGTTGACCACAGAGTTGCACTGGAGGACCTAGACAGTCCTAGAGGGAACATATTAATGAAATCCGTGAATAATCAAATCCGCAAATATCAAAGCTGCAAATATGGAGGGATGACTGTATGCCCATTTTTTTCCAGACAAGCATTCTCTGAAGATGCCAGCCACAGATGCTGGCGAAACGTCAGGAAGAAAATCTAGAACATGGCCACACATCCCGAAAAACCCACAAAAAACTATTTATGAGAAGTGTGTATGTGAGTGAGAATACAATAGGATACAGTCTACCACTTTTGCAGCTAAGCAGTATCTAATTGGAACCACACACACCTCTAAATGGCAGGTTCATTCAATTTCTTGACCTTTTAGCTCATTTCGTCCTTTATTCTGGACTTGGCTCCCACTAGTGTGCATGTGTGCATATGGGTGCTCACTGATGTTTCAGTGTTGTAGAAAAAAAACACCCTGGGGTCTTGGGATTCACTTATTCATCTAGCAAGTGGCTGATTTTGTGATTAAGATTAGGGCAGACTCCAGGCCAAGTCTCCATGTTTGCTACAGAGAATGCCTCCTGCAGGTCAAAAACTGGCACTGGTTTGTCACTGAACGTTTGCAATGCACTTTCCTTGCTGGCATCTTAGCCTATAGTCATAACTATGGGAAGCAGTGCCACCCTTTGGATTTCCCATCTGGACTGATCCCAAGATTTGCCAGTTTATTATATAGATGACTAACTGCCATGCCACATAAAAAAAATAACCTCAGACCTGGAAGGGTTTCTTTTGACATATCCCAGAGACAGCATCAGTTGCTAACACAGATTTTGTCTTGAACTGAAGAGGTTTGCAGCTATGTTTTACCTGTAAGTTCATTCACATGGCAATGTCTTTTGAGATTTAGTCAAAAGCCTCCCCAGTTGTGTTCTACAGAGAGGCAGGGTATAAATATTATTATTATTATTATTATTATTATTATTATTATTATTATTATTATTATTATGTCTCTTTTTCTCTGTGAACAAATTACCATAGTTAATGCTGAGCAGAAACTAGAAACATTAATAGTTGAGATTTTCTTTATAAACCAGTTTAAGAAAAGTGAAACTCACTCTGAGCTTTGTGTGTAAAAACAGTCACTGAGATATTCATAGACTGACAACAGCATGTGTATAATTTATATAGGACGGTTCAAATTATTTAAAAACTGGAAGCCTCTGGATGAAAAACCAAAGCTGTTTATGTATTTACACACATTACTCCTTGAAGGAGGATCTTATTTTACTTTATCCTAAAAGACTTCCACACTTCTTCTGAAACAAACCATTCCAAACACGTACTCCATTATTGAGTGGATTCTATCGTATCTTTAAAATTAACAATCTGTATCCTAATAAATTCTTTGATGCACAAGGCATAGCACACTGAATGGTTTTAATTCTTTTCTCTGGGTTTGCTTGGATTTTTTAAAAAACGAGACAAAGAGAAACACATATTCATTTATCTTGAAAATACATTTTTGTCCTATTGTGTTTTGGAATGGTTTAAATGAAATTTAGTGCAAGCATTTCTACTGGGGGTACAGCCTCAAAATTCTCCATGGGGATTCTTCCCTACTGCTGGAGTTTGCCTAATACAGTTTATTGACATTAAGCATCACTGGCACCAAGCAGTTATTTGCTTAATCAGTATTTCACTTTTGGATATATTTTTCAGCCAACAGCGTCCTTCGTATAGGTTCATATTTTCTGAAAGAAGCTGTGTAAAAGAGCACCTTCAAACCACTGTGTTCCCTAAAAACTCCCCCCTTGTTCTGCTTTGCAGTCCATTTGATTGATCAGGACCTTGGACAGTGCAATGCAAAGGAGAGCAGTCCTTGGTTTGCCTCCTGAAAATGAAATTAAGAATGCCCTACAAAATAGGAATTTAATCCAAACCTATAATGGGGGGGAAGAGGTGCTGGGGGAAGAGACCATAATTGGTATGGACCCGATAAACTGACATTTAAAATATGCCTTGAACATCTTTGAACATAATCAGTTTTTCATACATTAGCAGTGTATTCCACTGCAATAATAGTGATGAGAAAATTTGGTAGGATACTTTGTCCTTAAAAAAAAGTTTTACACACTACAAATACTCGACCTAACAGGTGTATTCCAGTCCAAGTCATGGTAGTGTGGAATTGCTTCTCCCAGTACACAAGGAAAGAGACGTAGGCCATGCTGGTGAATCAAGGAGCTAACTTTATTTAGAAAAAGAAAACCACTTCTGTCCCTCATCCTTGCAGATCAGAATCTGAACAAAGTGGGAACCCTGAGCCACAAACCTGTGCTTTATAATATAGGTTACCAAGCCATTACTACAAAACACATGGGTTAGGAAAATCCCATAAAGCTAACAAATTCAGTACAGTACAAGTTATGACTTTGGGCTAGGCATCAGTTGTCCAAATACAGCCTCCTTAAGTAAACAACCATTCCCTAGTCCTTACTATGTGACCCATTTCCCAGTCCCTTGGCATCATAGAGAACAAGATATGCCATGTAACCTTCACAGTGTCAGCTTGTTCTTCTGGAATAAATTTCCTAAGACCAAGACACACGATTCAATAAAGATGCAAGCATTTTTCTGAGGTAGACCTCCTCTCAAAGCCATGTTCATTTTCCCTTCAATGCATACGTGATCTCCACTTTATTAGCCAACATTGTGACCATATCTTGGGAGGGGTGGGGTGGTGGTGGTATTGAACATTTTGGTAACATCTTCTAAACATTCCAAAATCAAACAAAAACATGCAAGTAATGGGCATTCTCTACCAATGCTTGGCAATTATGAAATTTTGTCCTTCAATACAGAAAATAATAGCAAACCTCATGGTTCTTTTTTTAAAAAGAAATTACTTTTCAACTGGCATGTTTTTGGTTTGCATTAAACATTAAATAAAACCTTCACTTGTTTGGTAAAGTACTCTAACAAATGTTATTTGTGACACATATGAGCTATTGATAGGCAATTTCTCTACTTGCCTGTGTATTTCATTGGTTCTAATTTATAGGTATTATAGTTTTACCTACACAGGTTCACACTGAAGATCTGCCACTCTTGGTTAATGACTGACGGTGCACAGAAGTGGGGAAATGGGCATCAGATGGTCCAAAGGAATGGAAAGGAAATACTAGAAATCAGGATAAAGAAACTGTGGTGTTGTTTTCTTAATCCTTGAGAACAAAAGCAACTCCCTGCTTCACATCTAAAAATGCAAGATAGTTGTTTACAGCGTTAGGTGCTCCAAGGGAAACTCAAGAGAGCCATCTGCTGTCTTAAATCTGCGATAAAATATATACGCTTTAAGCTAGAGCAAGGGTTTTGATAGCAGATGGATTTTCAGAACATGGACACATAGATTGCCTAAGTCACTGTCAACCATCTCACTGTGATAATAGGTTGGGGGCAAGTCAAAGGCACTCTGTATTAAAACACTCAGCACTATTTTCCATTGAAGACAATCGGTTTGTAAAAACAATCCACAAATGGGAGGAATTATTTTAGATTATTAAAATTATTTTTCTCCTCACTGTTCTTGGGAAATATACTGTGAATAGCTCTAAAAGTTATATTATAATCATGGGAATGATTGGATTTATCTGTGCAAACACTGTAGAGCCATTTCATCATTGTGGCTTGACAATACTGAAGTCACATCAGCTGAAAGCAAAGGATCAGTACACATGACAGCTAGCAAGCAAGTTGTATGGAAGCTGTATGTATGAAAAGGATCTGGGACAGCTAGATTTTTCACACACTTTTATGGACATTAATCCTTTTCAGAGATTCTGTCAATGTGCAGCTCCGCTTTCTCAGGGCCATTGGGTTATTTTGCAGATGACTTTTGAACAGTATTAATCTGGAAATGCAGTGACTGCTACACATACTTTCATCCAGCCTCCACCCACAGCACACCACAAAATCTGTTGTTTACAGCAGGGGTAATAACTGCAGCCAGTTTTCTAACCCCTAGGACAATCTGGGGGCTGCACAGATCAGAAGGAAACTGGATCCTGAAACAAAATTGGAAATGACTAGAAGACTACTTTGGTGGTGCTGTTTTTAAAAAAGGTTTTTGGGAAAGTAAAGGGGACTCTTGAGACCTATCTAAGAGGTGAATTGCAAATCCAAGTGTTTTTCAGGTGTGGCAGTTAACTCTTTATTTGCCCTCAAAAGACTGTTGGATCTGGAAACATAATGTGAGGGGCTGCGTGCATCCCCACTGATCCACTTTTCCCACCTCTGGGGTACAACTAACCCCCATAAAGTTTCTACGCATTCAGGCCTATCAGAAATTCACAACTTAAAGATTTACATCTCAGGCATTTTTTTTCCACATTGCAATATCAACTCAATGAAGAAGGAGAAAAACAGTCTGGTAAGGAGCTAATAGTATCCAGGCACAGTTACGACAGAAAAATGGATTAGTTATTATTATGTATTAAATACATATAACTAGTAATTAGTACAGAACAGAAGAAATGACAGACACTTCTTGTTGCCACCTATAGGACTCAACTAAAGCCACTGCAGCATATTATCGGTCCATCTGTTATTGCCAAGGATGGGCTGGACCATTCAAAGATACCAGCAGTGACCTATAGCCCATCATGAACATTGACATTCCCCTTTCACAGGTCTTCAATGGGAGGTGCTTGCTTACAGATACCCCTGTCCAAACTAAACGAACTACTCACCAGTGACAACAGACAATATAACTAGGATACCAGGCCCTTCAATAAACCCATATGTCCCCTCTGTCCCTATATCAGCTCTTATTTTCTTGGCAAGATTTGTTCAGAGACCTTCCCCTGAGAATGAAAGAGTGTGATTTGCCCAAGATCAGCCACTGGGTTTCTATGGCTGACCAGGGATTTGAACCTTGATTTCTAGAGTCATAGCCCATTGCTTAATCCACTGTATCATGCTGGATACACCACATGCTGGCAACACTCTTACTTAACCAAACAGCATTGCCCAAAACATCAGGGACTGATTCACTTACTTATCATCCAGTGTAATATATATCACCATCTGCTAATAATGCCGTCCTGCATTCTGCACAAGGCAGTCATGCACAAAAATAATACATCTAGCATCAAAAATGGCAATAAATCTAAAAAATAATAATATAGCCAGATATTTAAGCCTAGGGGACACTTTATAGCTGACCTTAAAGTGACCATTCTTGAACAAAAGAGTTTTAAAAATTTGACATGACAACATAAAAATATGAGTTACAATCCATCAATTCAGTTCTATCTCCTCTGGTTTAAAATAGGATAAAGGTGGAATTTAAAAACAACAACAAAATTACATTGCACATGTTAATTAGCTATCAATTCCTAATGTCTATGTTAACTGTAACAATTGTACAGTTAATGTAATTGTCACTGTTTGTAAGTGGTACAGAAATGTAAATGCTATTGCTACATTTCATTTCTCTTTCATTTCACTGCTTATTTTTCAATGAGATGGCCAGTGGATTAGTCATTCTGCAGGCAGCTGAGCCATGCTAGATTTTATTGCTGGTTCTCCTGAAGCTGCTCTGAGTTGTACAGGATCTTCATTCATGGCAAATATCTCAAACGATGGGGAGACCTTCTGCTCAACTTGGAACAGCTGTGGGAGTAGCGGCAGTAAAATCAAGAGCAGACCTGTTGGCACTTCAGCAACAGCTTCACCAGTCAACCTTGGCTCCCATCAAAGCAGCTTATGCACTTGACAAAGTGGACTTTATACAGTGGACCCTTGTTTTACACTGGGGTTTGGTTCTAAGATCCCCTGTGTATAACAAAATCTGTGTATGCTCAAGTCCCATTGAATATAATGACATAGCAAAATGGCGTCCCTTATAAAAAAAATTGAAAATCAAGGTTTGATATTTGAAATTTATACTTTTTTTGAACATTTTCAAACCGTGTATGCTTGAATCCGTGTATAAAAAATCCATGTGTAAGAAGGGCCGACTGTATGTTACAATAGAGACATTGATTTTATGGACCCACTAGATTCTTGTTTAAGGCATCCTGTGCTTGGTGACTGCCCCCACTTAATGTTTTGATGTAACTCAGGTGTGGCAACTGTCACTACAATGTCCATCATGGGGCAGTCCATTGTGCCTGAGACTTTGAATGCCACACAGACTGTTAAAAAGAACCACCTGGAAATGGCTGGAACTCTACTTTTGTCATTGAAAAAGATGTGATTTTACATATGTGTGTCTGTGTTAAAACAGTTGTGGCGGCCATGCAGTCTGTTTAAAAAATTTATCACCACCTCCGGAAGCTTCCAGTTAAAGCAGTTTACTCCTTGGGGAGCCATGAAAAGAGGAGGGATTTAATGTAATGGATTTTCTAAAGGCAAAGTGACAGGTGTCTCCGTGGAAAAAAACTTTGAGTAATCCCCAGTTGCACCCTTGTAATTTAATGTTCTGACATAACACCTGCTGCCACTAGTTCTTTATCAGGGCATTTCTCTATTTATTCCTAAATATAGGTTGCGTGTGTTTGGTCTTGGAGTGTTGTAGCCTGTCTTAAACATTAGCAAATGGGGATTATGTGTTATGTGCTTCAAGTTAAATCCAATTTAGGGCAACCTGATCATAAATCTTCCTGGTAAGATTTATTCACAGGTGCTTTACCATCTTGGGCAGAGTGTGATCTGGCCAAACTCAATGATCAGATTTCCATCAATAGCAGGAATCTGGATCCTGATTTCCTGGAGTCCTAGTCCAATACTCAAACCAGTACACTACACTTGTTCCATGGAGGAGTACAAAGTTTAAATGAGTAAATATAGACACAATATGGGGGGCTGTTCCTAAAGTCTGAAAATTCAAAGCCTTCTTTAGTAGACATTTCCTAACTCTGAAACTTTTAACTTGTAGAGAGAGATAATCCACTAATATTTTTTAATAATTAAAGGTGTTTTAGGGCTGTCTTTCAATTGGAATATTTTTATGCTGAATCATCCCTAGCAAGTAAAGGCTGGAAAATTCATTCCAGTCATTATGCAAACTCCTGATCAGCAGCGTTTTCTATGAAGGATTATACCAGGGATCATATTGCAAACATAACATGTTGAATAATGGAGCACACTAAAGAATTTCAAAAGAAAATCAACTTGTGCTTGATAGATTATAGCAATGCCTCTGTGTATATCGTGAAAAACTATGGATTGCTCTTTAAGAAATGAGAGTGCCACACCACTCAATTCTCTTGATATGTAAACTGTACTCAGGACAAGAGGCCACTATCATGACAAAATATGGAGAAACAGATTGGTTTTCAATTGGTAAGAGAGTCAAGCAAGGCTGTATCACCCTATCCATTTAACTTGTATGCTGAGCCTATCATATGTAAAGCAGAATTAAACTCATAGAAAAATCGGCGGAAGTACCACCAGCAATTTAAGATATGCAGATGACACCATACTACTAGCAAGAAATACCAAATAGTTGCAATGATTACTGAAGAAGGTCAAGGAGGAAAGTGCAAAGGCAGGTTTACAGTTCAATATTAAGAAGGTAAAAGTAATGATCACAGATTATTTACATAACTTTAAAGCAAACAATGAAAACACTGAAATAGTTCAAGATTTTCTGTACCTTGGCTCTGAATCAGAAAACTAATACTTGGAAGGGCAGCTATGAAGGAACTATCCAAGATCCTGAAGTGTAATACTAAAGTTAAGATTGTCCATACCATTTTATTTCAAAATTCTACATATGGCTGTGAAAACTAGACAATGAAGAAAGCTGTTGGGAGAAAATCAACTCATTTGGAATGTGCTGCTGGAGAGGGTTCTTTGGATATTGTGGATTGCTAATAAGACAATGAGTCCTAGAGCAAATCAAGCCTGACTCTTCCTAGAAATCAAAATAACTACACTGAGACTTCTTACTTTGGCCATATCATGAGAAGACAGGACTCACTAGAAAAGACAATGATGCTTGGTAAGGTAGAAGTTAGTGGGATAAGAGGAAGGCTGCATTACAGATGAATAAACTCAATGAAGGAAGCCATAGCCTTGAGTCTGCAAGAACTGAGCAGAGCTGTTTAGGATGCAATGGATTGGGATCTCTCATTCATAGGGTTGTCATAAGTCTAAGTTGACTTGATTGCAGTTACTAACAATAGTGTATATAGTATATCAAGTACAGTAAATAGATTTGGCTGTTACTCCAAATTAATATTACCATGCAGATACATATGTCTTCCTGCTCCTGCTGGTTGTTTTCTCCACTTCTTTTTCTTCCTGGTATGGTATCTCTATTCATCTCTCTACTCCCCTTCTAACAATGAGTGAACATTCTAACAATGACTGCTTGTGTCCCTAGTCCATTGTGAGGCATTACTACTACTCTCTTCCCGCTCCCGCCCCCCAATTCTTTGGTTCTTTCACCTGCCTTTCCTTTTGGTGCTTACCCACCCTCTTGTTGCCTGTTCTTTCTCTCTTCTTCCAACAATTCTATTTTAGTTCTTCTTCAGGTAACAAACTTCCATCTGGGTGTTAAGGGTTCAGCTTGTAAGTGTGATCTGCTAAGAATGAATGCTTTTCCATATACAAAACAATACTCTGCATGCACATAAGCTTGCAAGTTATAGAGAAGCAAAGGTCAGTCTAGAATTCTAAGAATTCTTACTAGATTTTCTAATTACAGAAGCAAAAAATCCTGTTACCAACATGTTTTATCTTCACTAACAAGAAAATATACATGCTCCTTCTTGCAGAAATACATGGGAAGATTGGAAGTGAAAGTGCTGTAGGATTGTAGTATTTTTGGTATACTGTATACTATAAATGGACTCTATCTGCTTAAATGCAATTATTGCTTTGCAGGTCCTGTTTATCTGAAGATGACCTATCAGTATGAAAAAAGTAGACAGAAAGGAATCAGAGGTTTTTCTTTTACATAACTTCCACAAAACATGGTTGCTATAGTCCTAATCAGTTTTTATTATTTGTTTACTCTAAGGAGCTCAACTTCCAACTTATTCTCACATTAACCTCACATCAACCCCATGAAGGATATCAAGCTGAGAAAGTGTCACTGGCACATGTTTACCAAGTATGTTTCAAAGTTCAGTAGATACTTGAATCTTGATGTCCCAAATCCCAGCGCAACACTTCAAATTAATACCACATTGGCTTTATAGTCAGAAGTTAACCTCCCCCCCCCCACACACACACATGTATGACAATTATTATCACATAAAGGGGGAAATAGGCATAACTCTATAGTCCTTGTCAGCTTTATTGCAACTTTCACACACTGGTGGTGGTGGAAATTCAACAGGAGAAATTCAACTTCTCTACTGGTTTCTGATGAGGCACTATGTTAGTTCATTGCAGCACTGTGGCCCTTTAAAGACTAAAAGATTTCCTTTGGCATGAACTTTCATAGACTGTATGCCAGTTCATCTTTTGCATTTTGATGAGGTCTCTGAACATTTATGCAAAATAAGGCCTGTTGTCCTTTATAGAACAACAAGATTTCTTGTTTGTTGGTATAGGCTGCCAATACAATTTAGAATACTCATTCTAAATTGTTACTCATGACTAATTTAAGTTCCAGTAATATCAGTGACTATAAGCATGACTAAGCCTGGATCCAACTCATTTAATGCCTTTAGAGGTACTTCTGATCTAAACAGGCATAAGCACATACAACTTGATTTGCTTTTTTGTAACCTAGTTCTTCAGGCAGTTGATTGTTTTGAGGCTGGGTGAGAAGTAAGTGCAGTGCGGCTTTTCTGACTCCCTGCCGCAGCCGCTGCCAGCTTCTGTACCATAAGAATCCACAGGGTTTTTTTATTCATGATGCCACTGGTAAAGGAAACAATACAATGTTGTTTAACTATAATGTGAGTCCACAGTGCACACACCTCACAACTCTTGTTGTGTGTTTTTTGTAATTTGATAGGAGTAAAACAGCTCTAGAGAACAGGGTCTGAATCCCTGTTAAGCCATGGGAACCCACTGGATAACCTTGGGCAGGTTATACTCTCTTAGCCTCAGAGGAAGGCGATGGCAAACCTCTAAACAAATTTTGCCAATAAAACCCTGTGGTAGGTTCACTTCAGTGCTGCCATATGGCAAAAATGACTTGAAACCACACAACAATAACAACAACACAGAGAATGTAAGCAGCCCTAATGGCGCAGTGGTTAAATGCCAGTATTACAGCCACATGGTTGTAAGTTTGACCCCAAGTAGGGCTCCAGAGTCCACTCAGCCTTCCATCATTTCATACGTCAGTGAAATGAATACCCAGCTTGTTGGGAGAAAATGGCTTACACACTGTAAACTGCTTAGGGAGTGCTAGTTCACTAATAAGCAGTATAGAAATGTACTTGCTATTGCTATAAAGCATCACATCGTTTTAACAAAAGTTTACATGGAATGGGAAATATTTAAAAGAAACTCAGTTAATGAAATTCCTCCCAAGAGAACTCAGGCTGGCTCCATTTTATTAGTCTTACAAAAGGCAGCCAAGACTACATTGGTCCTTAAAATTAGGGCTGGATTTTGGACTCTTTAAACATTTTTACTCTTTAAGATTTCTTTAAAAGAATGTTTTTATCTGTTGAATATCATCTCAGGAGAGCTAGTGAGCTTTGGGGCAATTAATGCTGC
>NC_056524.1:112178788-112238898 GCF_019175285.1 Sceloporus undulatus | reverse complement strand
TATTATTATTATTATTATTATTATTATTATTATTATTATTATTATTATTACCACCACTAATACTACTATTGTCTTTCTACTTACAACTGTAACAGCTCTGGATATGTTTGATAAATTAATAGATGAGGTGATATTTCCTGCTCAACTTCAAGTCCGCCTCTAGTTTCTGCTCTGAAAGCAAAAGACTCAGCACCAAAAGATGAGAAGTATTCACAATAGAAAATAAAAGTTAACCATAAGGAAAACGTCCAAACTCCATATGGATGCAACTCAACTTACTAGGCCAGCTCAGAGATCACAAAGAATGTGCAAGCTTTAAAGATCAACAGAAACAGTATTACAAAAAGGAGTGGGGAAGAGAGGGGGAAAAAGGCTAATGATGTTGAAGGTCTGCATGAAAAGTGTGTGGGGAGGTGTTGCAAACATTTGAATTAGAGTTTGTCAGATTGCACCTGGGACTGCTCCCAGGGCTTTTGGAAGAAGAAATACAAACAACAATCGATACCATATTTTTACCAGTTTCCACATTAACAAAGTTGGAGCTAATTTCAGATTCAAAGCCAATGGAAACCTAATTAGGCAGCAGGTTCCCTGTTACTACAGTGCATAAAAAAACAAAACAAACACTAACTATTCAAAATCACATATGCCTGTTTCATGAATGAATTCCCAAGCCACTCCTTCCATAGAGCTTAATGCCAAGGACAAAAAGAGATGGGCATTATTAAAGAATGAGAAGCTCTTGGCAAGGACAACCTCTGCTGGGAAGTGCATGCCAGGTAGCTGCCCTCACCTCTGGCAGAAGCATTCAAGTACATTGGGTGGCCAGGGGTAGCTATCTGCCAGTATTTGCCATCAGAATCTTCTTCATAGCCTCTGCTATCACTAATAGAGGAAGGTTTTGAACACCACTTTGCACAAGCATCAGGGATCACTTATGGAACAATCCATTTATACAAGTAGTTTGAGCCTATAGTATCCTACATGACCCTACAGGCCATATTGCCCAATAAAAAGGGAAAGTATTTGGTCTCCAACAGTCAACTCTATACTACCACAGCCTTCATTTTGTAGCAATACTTAATGAAATATAAATGAAATATAAAAAGAAAAAAGCCTATATAACAGTTACATTACATTGAAAAATACATATTTCAAATTATTCAGTTTTAAAGAAATTGTATACATTCAATAAGATGTTTTTGTGGGGGTTGTGTTAGTGATAGTGTTTAGTTCAGAAATAGAGATGGAACCAGAGGTCTGTGTTCCCTCTATTTCAGGCTGCAGTGGCAATGCCAGTAATACCAAGCAGGACTGGATCCTTGTTTTGTCTCGGGCAAACTTTCCGAAATCTTCATGCCTTCTGCACACAATGGAAATAGGTACTGTATTGCCACTCAGTTATTATTCTTTGTGAAGAATTCTTGATAGAAGAGTTTAAAAAGAAAAGACTAAATGGGACAATTCATATGTTTACATACTGAGCATTTTACTTTAATACATTTCTGCATATCACAGAGAGGAGCCCAAATCAGCTGTGTCATGAATCTGGGTCAAACATAGAACTAAAAATGTTACCTTTTTGATAGACAAGATAAATATGCATGTTAATTAACTGTCTGGAAAAGTGTTAGCTAATCATTTTCATTTCTCACCTCCCTGGCAATGGAGGACATCCAATTTCCTACCCAGAGAGAGAGAAAAAAGTCATTTATAATATATAGCTAGTAGACATCTGAAGGCACCAAAAGGTAGGGTCTGAAATTGATATTAAATTAATATTCCTGAGAGAATATAACTCCCCATTTCTGCCTCACTTTCCTTTTCAAATTAAACATGTACCAAGAAAATGAAATTGTTTCATATTTCATATTTCTATTCCAGGACTAAAATTTTGTTGTCACTCAAGATTTATTCAGGGATGTAGAAAAGACAGCAAATAATAGCAAGATATTGCCTACTGCAATCTTTGTTGTATATGGCACATTAATAAGAAGATCCAGTCATTCTTAAAGCTATTTTTAGTTGAATGTATTTAGATGCATTTCAATTCAGTGTAGATGTATTTCATTTGGATGTATTTAGAGTTCTCTCCTTCAATCAATATGTCAAGCAATATGTCTTAAGCCTCAAGCAATTAGATTTGGCTGGTCATGCCACAGAAAGATATCTGCAAATATGGATAAGCCATCATGGTCCTCAACTCTTGGGATGTGCCAGACTGCAAAACCAAATATAAAATTTATAAATAGAGATTATCTGATAAAAGTACAGGGTTTTTTTACACATTGATAGAAGAAGCTTTATTTACATTTTCAAATCCATATCCCAACTGATGTGACATCATTCCCATGGACAATATCCTCCACTGAAGAGATGTAATATGAAGTTTTGCTAGGAGGACCTATGCCATGTCTCTCCTCTCTTGAAAACCCATCTTTCACATGCTGCACCCCCTCATAATTATCCAGGATGTCCTGGCATATGTCTATATTATTGTACATTTGGCTCTAAGCACACAGCAATGTTTTTAGCTGCCCTTCAAAAATCACTAATGGTCATACTGGATTTCATTAAAAAGGGTAGTTTTTGGGGTGAATTTAGTTGTTGAGTGAGGGAACAGTGTTGAGAACAGTGACCCTCACCCAAAGACATACACAAGCAGATGTGCATATGTCATTAACAGAATGCCAGCCTGTATTTCTAATGCTAAGTCCTGAAATGATAGTTCAAGTCAAGTTAACATTTATTGTACTAGCCAAAGGCCATGACAAAATGAGCTTATCGAAAAGCATAAAACATTTAAAACAAAAGGCACAGAATACAAAGGGCAAAAAATTTTCCAACATTTAGTGTGCAGTTAAAATAGTTAAAAAAAGATAAACATGGTGTTGGCCATACCAGCCATTTAGGAATATACTGAGATATAAATAGAAGTACCTAACTCCCATGAAGAAAGCCAGCATAGGAATCCAGGGTCTGAATTCCTATCAGCCATGGAAACCCACTGGGTGATCTTGAACAAGTCACACTCTCTCAGTCTTAGAAAACTTCCTCTCAATAATCTTTTGAAGAAAACCATAAGAGAATGTTGTCCTAAGTCAAAAATATGACTTGAAGGCATATAAAGCAAAAAGCAACAATAATTCCCATGCTCTTTGGCTGCCAAGGTTCACATCTCTATGCTACTGCCAAAATGTACATTAACTGGTGGTGGTAGGGAACTATTCTATGGAATGATGTGGGTGGATCAAGTTCTCAGGTTATGTGTTGTCTCTCTTCTGATTTACAAAAGACACGGATTAAACTAGAGAAAAGGGAGATTGTGAGCTCTACTGCATAGGCTGATAAATTAGAGACAGAAAGTTCTGCTTTGTGGAAAGGTTCTAGAACAGAGTCACCAACCAACTAAAAAAACTGGATATTGAAAACATATGCCTCAAAGGCCTTGTTGCCAGAAGATGCCAAACCTAGACATTTGGCCAGGTTATAAAAACTGTTGAGTGAAGCCAAAATCTTTTGAGTAAATGTCAATGGAGCTGTTGTAAGGCATACTGAAAGTGCACAGCCAATAACATAGCATTCAGCTGCTAGGCTGCTGTGCCCGGGTCCAGACTATAATTTCATCTAAACATCCTTATGAGATCAATTCAAATGGGGATAGTAAGTGTGGCAATGCTTGCAATACAAGCCTAGGAGAAACATTCTTTGCAACATAATCCCTACTGAATTCAATTTCCTGAAGAGTGAGCTTTTTAAAAATTGTTGTATGATATCTGATTTATGGTGACCCTATCACGGAGTTTTCTGGGGCTGAATGTATGTGACCCATCCAAGGTCATCCAATTTCAAGAGCTATGCCCATCTTTATCAACAAACCAGTTGCCTTAAGGTTTTTGATAAGGATTGGCAAAGGAGGACAAAGTACTTTTCATCTCTACCAGATGCAGATGTTGTATAAAACTAGTGGGTCTTCACAAAGCTATACATACTATGAAGATGAAGTTTCATTGTTGTTGTGTGCCTTCAAGTCATTTCTGACTTATGGCAACCTTAAGGCAGACCTGGTGCTGAGAGTGTGTAATTCATCCAAGGTTATGCAGCAGGTTTCCATGGCCAAGCAGGGAATCAAACCCTGATCTGGAGTTGTAGTCCAACACTCAAACCACTATACCACACTCACTCTCTTTAACTATACTTAATTTTCTAAAACAATACATGGGAAATGGGACCTCACAAATATCTCATTAAAAACCCAGATGCCAAATTCTACTTGTTTTGTGTTCTGAGAGATACAATCAGATCTCAATATCTATGTAAACTGTTCAGACTTCACTCAGGGGCAACCCAATAATCCTGGCCAATACTAAATTGTTTTGTGCTCTAAAAGAAGCTCTAGGGATTTTAAACCAGACAGTGTGAAGCTAAAAGTATTACATTGTTACAGGTCACTAATTCAACTGTGCACATTAGCAGAAAGAGTATTTGTAATGTTTCTAGCAGAATGAGATTTTACCCCATATCCAAATCCAACAAACCTAATTAAGAAAGCACATTAAATTCCTATTTATCACAATAACCTGACAACCATGCTCTATAATATATAGTGCAATTGCCTGATTTACCAGCAGTGGACACTGTTACACTAGTTATCAGCTCAAAACAGAAGGAAAGTTGCAAAAAATGTATATTATTTCCGGCATTTGCTGCTTGTAGAAGCACAGAAATTTGAGCTAAAAAGAAGTACCTGTTATCAATAAAATGGATCCAAGAGATAGGTTTTCATATATGTGTGGCAGAAAAACACTTTACTTTAATTGCTATTTTAAAAAAATACTGAGTAAACCTAAAGAATACTAAGTAAATCTAAAATTAAGTTGCAAGCAATTCTTTTTTTAAGTGCAACCAAGACTGATAATGTGGAATCATCAGCTTTCACATTACACTGAACTGTTCATCAAGGGAATTGTTTCACTGTCACACACACACAATTTGTGATTTAAGACATACAGTTCACACACTAATGTGATTCTTTAAATGTTGAAGTGAGACTATTTCTGAAGATGTTAGGCTGAAGCTTTACCCAGTTAGAAAACATACTAGATATCCAAAGCAACAAAACTGTCTCTTTGGAGAAACAAAAGCTCCCTTGCAAAGTAGAGAGTAGAAATGTAGGAGGCGGGTAGTAGACTTTAATATTATCTAATTTTATATAACATCCTTACCTGCAATACCACCAAGAGTCAAACTGAGTAGTCTTACCTAGTATTTAGAGGGCTACTGGGGCAAAATTTCATCCAAAACTGAGAACTAAAAAGCTGCTGTATAAGCAATATAATAAACCACAACAAGTTATTTTTATGGTGCTACTTTAAAAAAGTTACATTTCAACAGTGAAGTAACAAGTAGGAAAGAGGTTACCCTGTTAGCTTTCAAAGGGCATTTTTGTGGAGTCTTGACAGAAATTTGTAGCTGTATATATAAATTGGGTTTTATGCAATTTCTATATCTGTCCTAAATCACCCCCAGAAAAGACATTCCCTTATCATTCACAATCTCCCACAGAAACTACAACAAAGAAGTAACAAACAGTCACTGTAACAAGAAACAGGAAGAAATTACTTTTAAAATGTAATCTTTAAGCTTTCATCTCTTACATTTCACAGATGAAAGCCAAGACCCATGTGGCCAAGCAACATCGAACTGTAGTCAAGAAGGCTAAAGTTATGAATGAAGAAGAACACATAAGCCAGGAGAGGCTGCAGCGGTTTGCTTTTCCCTGAGCCTGCTGAGAAAGAGAAGATCAGAGTCCTCCTCCCACCACAAGTGAATTAATTGAGTACAAAATAGATTTGCACTTTGAGCTCACTTTGCAGCATTGAGGACAAAGGAGGAAAGTGAGAAAAAGAGAGAGAAGCTGGGACATTTTTAAAGCAGGTGAAAATGTGATACAACAGAGGATTAACTGGGACTGTCTTTGTCAAACTGGGGCTGAATCTGCACTCCAGAAATAATGTAATTTGACACTGCTTTAACTTTCATGGTTCAATGCTACTGAATTATTGGTTTTGTTGTTTTGTGAGATATTTAGCCTTCTTTACCAGAGGGTTCTTGTGCCACAACAAACTACAAATCCCAGGATTCCACAGGATGGAGCTATGACAGTTTAAGTAGTTTTGAACTGCATTATTTCCACAGTCCAGATTCAGCCTGGGACTGTTGGAGTCAGATCCCATCTGTGTTGAGAGGAAAAGAGCTAAATGGGCTATATGTACAATTTTCAGAGATTCTCTTATTAATTCACATTCTAAATCCTTTATTCATTTGCTCCTCCAGTATTGTCAGTCTGAGCCTTAACAGAAAAAGTGGAATATTGATTTGACAATCCTAGCATACTGTGTGATGCAAACTGACTAATGTCTCAGTATGTATTGCAGGACATGCAAAATTTCTGGCAAAATGGGAAAGCTTCTCAATATCAATTGCAGTAATTGTTACCTAATTTATCCAAAATGGACTTGACCTGTGGTTTTACATCAGAATGCATCACCACAGCAATACTTAGGTCTTGTTTTAAACATCCCTTCACGCCAATGCACAATTACCTAATAACAGCAAACAGCACCAGGCTAGTCAAGTATAAGGCCCAAGAAAAGTGAGTATGTTTCTTTCATTTATAGCAGCTATGTTCATTATTATTATTTTTTAAAAAAAACAAACCTGTCTGGTTGTCACAGGAATCCATCTGCTTGAAAAAATATTATCTGAAGCTATCAGAGACTAGCAAGAGTAGGGGAAGAGATATGGAGGAGAAAAGCATTGATTTAATAATTTGGTCTCCTCCATGATGCCCACACAGAAGATTACTACTAGATTACCTTTTAAATAAAACCTTGCAATGAAAACATTTACTTTAAGAAAGCATACGAGTTACAGATGCAATTTTGATATGACATTTTTGCCCTAAAATCATCACAGCATTCTGATATTTCTCACTCCCTCGGTGAGGAAGTGGCTTGAACATGAGACTACAGCTCTGGAGAGCAGGGTTCAAATCCCCACTTGGCCATGGAATCTCCCTGGGCAACCTTAGGCAAGTCATGTTCTCACTGGGTGCTTCTACATTAATGCAAAACATTGGCCTCACATTGCATTTTTCTGGTCCCCACATCAACCCTGTTAAGTTCAATATACAAAGCACTTTGAAGCAACATCAGCACACCTGGCCACACCTTTCTCCCTGACAAACTTGCTGTTCTTCCCCTTCCCAGCCTGCATCAACCTAGCAGCCAATAGCCCTTATGGATTGCCTGTCAATCTAAGGACCATTTTGCCCTAAGCTTGCATGCCTCTCCATCTAATCCCCTTTGCCAAGAAAGGAGGGGGGAGGAAATTGTGTCTGGGTATTTACAATTTCCTCCCTCCCTCCTTGGGGGAGGTGTATTTTATTTCTCTTTCATTTATTAACTTTTGCAGCCACAAGACCAGTGGTGAGGGAATTAGATCAGGCTACTTTTCCCCCTCTCCGTCTCCTGCGAACGAGTGGGGAAAGTGATCAGAGGAAACAGGGTGAGGGAGGAAAGCAAATGGAAGTATACAGATCCTCCTTATGAACTGCATTTGCTCTCTCAAAGATCTGCATACCTATATTCACTTGTCCCCCTCACCCTCTTTCCTATGATCGCTTTCCCCTCTCATTGGCGCATTAAAGCACGATTCTAAATTTGTGGTTATATTTATACATCTAAATTAGTTATACATATAAATTAGTATACACATTTTATGCAAATCTGTGTCATTTTGAATGATTTATATCTTCCCTTTGCATGTTGCAGAAGTAGGGAGGTAAGGAATAATCATGAATGTTCTCATCCTTAATGAGAAAGCATTTAAAAAACCTGCTTACTACCATGGGCTTAGATTTGAATGGAAAGACAAGTGGCTATTTTTCCTACAACACCTAACAAAGAAAAGCTGTATTTTACATTAAAAATTTTTTTATTACATCAAAACTTTGTAATCTACCACAAAATGGCAGCTGTGCAAGAGTCCAAACAAACAAACAAACAAACAAACAAAACCTCTCTGCAAATTTTTCACAATAATGTCTTGACATGTGGGGGAAATGGAAAAATAATCAAAGTTGGACCTTTTTTATTTGTTTGTTTTGATGCATGAGAGTGATTTATACCTTTGTGGAAGTAGCCACCCTACCAACTTTGCTCATTCGTGTTCCTTTTGTAAACACAGATCTTTCTTATACAGGCTTGCCCTCTCATATAGTTTGGCTCCCTGAGAACTTTGTTCAAAGATGAAGCTGACACAAACTTTCCATATTCTCCAACATTTAATAGATGAAAAGTGGGACACATCTGGCCAAACAACCTCAGAGTGTATCCAAGATGACCAAAGTTATTAAAGGAAGAACACACCCGTTAGGAAAGGCTGCACCAGTTTGCTTTTGCTTGAGCCTTCTGGGAAGGGCAAAATGCCACACATCATTTCCCTACAGAGTGCAAACTAATTTCTGCTCTTCAAATGTCATTTCCAGCAACTGATGTAAGCAAAGGAAAAAGGGAGAAAGTGGGAGAAGGAGGGGGAAAGTGGGATATTTTAAAAGCAGCTGGAAAAGTGGGAGAATTAATGAAGAATGCTAAACCGGGACAGTTGGGCACGACTATCTCCAGCGCCAGACCTCGAAAAAGTTATTTTTGAATTACAATTTCTATTACCACTGGACATGATGGCCTGGGAATTCTGGAAGCAATATTCCAAGACAGTAACTTTTCCTAACTACAGTATGTCAATGATTTAGCATTTAGTCTCTCTGCCCTTTCCAAACCTGTCGACCAGACTAAGAGCTTATCTGGTTTCCTGGGGGTCTAGTCATACCAAGATGTTTCGAAAGGATTAACCTTCCTGTTTAATGTCAACTCCATCTATAATACCAGACTAAATAAGTATAGTTTGACATTCATTTTTTAAATGACAAAAAAATAAAGGGCATGTACCAAAATAGCCAAAGAAATATCAAGTTCTTGCATGAAACTTTTTTTAAAAAAAGGACAAGCTGATAGAGCAATTTGTTGCACAAATTAGCCTTAACTCGCTTATTTTAATAATTTAATTGTGCAAATTAGCAAGGGAGTAAAGAGTGCAGAAGACAGACACAAACCAATGTTCTTTATAACTATCCTTGAAAAGTACTGTGTGTACAAAGACTTCATTCTTCAATCTTTGGGAATTTGGAAGATAGTGTAATGAAAGTGTCTTCTTGCTATTCAAAACCTTTAGAGAAGAGGAAAAGAAGAGGCCATACTATTTTAAATTATAAAGTTAGCTCATAAAATCAAAGCATTTTATCATCACTTTGCTGCTACTGAAGTTATTTTCTAATAGCCATTTCCAAATGCTTTTCCAATGCTCTTTTTTTTTTGCAAAAATGTAAAAATAGCTTTCTCATCTTTACAACTACCTCCTAAATCATATGAAATTTTAAAAGCTATGTAACTTTGATTTATTTTAATATTATTTTCTAGTGGGTGCTTCCAAGTAATTGGATCTAGAATTAAAACAAATTTCATTAACTATATGCTGGAGTGCTTAGACTGAGATAACAGCATGAAATAATGGAATTTCAAAGAATGGGAAAAAAGATAATCCTCAATATTTATTTTTTTCTTCTTCAGCACAATGAAAAATATATGAACAGAGGAAGCTGTCTTATATTGAGTCAGATTACTGGCCCATTTAGCACAGCAATGTCAACTCTGACAATAACTCTCCAGGATTTCAGGTAGGATTCTTTGCTAGCTCTACTGGCATTGATGATTAATTGCTTTCATTGAATATAATCAGTTATATAATACATGTATATATTTTGGTATTATTTATTATATTGGTATTATATATATTGTATTGAAATAACTATGTTTAAGTACAGTATTACTTCATTCCATTTAAGCTGTCTGTGAAGGAGAAGTGCTCAATGGTTAGGTTTTGCCTTGGAATATACATTAAATCTCTGCAATCCTAGCTTCCCCCTGCCAAAAAATTGAAAAGTCCCAGGACTTTATCACACCAGGCTCACAAGGTGCCACAATTGCATTAGTCAGGAAATTGAAACATACCAGGTTGTGGACAATCATTATCACACAGTTTTTCCAAATTGCCATGCTGCTGTTTTTGTTCTGGCCTCTGTCTTCTGCACATTGGCCTCCATAGCACTGTCTCCCTGCCCTATGCCCTTCCCAGCATGGCTTTTGGTCTGTGTTTATTTTATTTTATTTTTAGTGCAATTGCGCAATCATGGCAATCCACCAAAGAAAAAAGAAAAGAAACTGGGGGGAAAAACCAAAATCCAGATCACCTGGGAATAGCAAGAAGAAGGGAGAGAAGGGAGAAGAAGCATGCCTATTTGCACCACATGACTGCCTGTATATTGACTGAGCCTGGGCTTTCCTGGCCCTGGTGCTCACCTTGGTCAGTCTCTAGGTCAGCACAGGGACAGACAGATGTTCATATACCCCTCCTCGCACTAACATGGGACCCACTACTGGCATATTCTCCTTACCTTACCAAACCATCTCTATCACTCAGGAGCCCCACGTTGCCATGCCTGATTTGCAAATAGGGTACCTGGCCACATGGGTGCAACCGGGCACTCTTTTTCTGCATCAGACATGGCAACAAGGGGCTCCTGAATGAAAGTAACAGCACAGCAAGATAAGAAGCAGGGTGGTTGTGGTGTGAACCCAGTTTTGCTGAGGAGTTTCCTAGAAACTACATGGAAAACCAGAGCTAAATTACCCAAGGATAAATGCTGTTTACCCTGGGATCAGGCTGGATCCTCCAGAACAGCATCTGGATAGACAGGATTGGGCCTGATCCTGCTTTGGGGTTTTGGCCTGCATTGTCTGATTTAGACAATGCAAGGAATGGGGTGGAGGGAACCTGGGCCTTTTGACCTGTGCAGACAACCCTTGTATTTCTAGGTATGCAAAAACATGGAATTGGAGTGGGGGATTGGAAATACCACTTCATTTTGCCTGCTGGCAACTTATTTACTCAACTGAGCTGAAGGAGAGGGTGATTCCTTGAGCTTCCCCATTGCCACCCCGTGCCACCACGGTTAGCTGCAGTACTGCTCTTGGTGTGAGTTAAGGCTTGAGAAAGTGTCCTGGAAGGCTTCCGGTCTGTATGTGGCCCACAGGCTGCACACCTCCTGTTTTAGGTGATCACTTAAAGGCACTTAGTTCTCCTTGTGAATATTATGTGTCTGTAAGCCTAGATTTTATGATAGTAAAATAATCTAAGGTTTTATAATGCATAATGAGGTATGTAGCTGGTCATTTCATACACAATGAAGAGCAGGAACACCTATTTGGAAGTTCTAGGCTTCACAGTAATGATAAACAACCATCAAATGCACCCCCATTGCTCCTCCTTCATCTTGCCTTCACTTCTGTTTCCTTCTCCACCACTGTTTGTAGAGAAGTCCCATGCATCCACCCGCAGAAAGAGAACTTTATCAGGACAAAAAGACTGAATAACAGGAGAGAGCAGTCAGGATTATCTGCTCCAGTGTGAGGTGGGGGCTTCCATTAGCTTGCTGGGGTGGGGAATCACGCTGAGGACCCCTGAAAACCTGGAACCGACCCTGATCAGTCTTGTTAAATTCAGTTCTAGTAACCATGCAGAGAATCAGACTGTATGCTTCATGTTGCTTGCCACCTTGATTTTTTTTTACCACATACATTGCTGAAGATAAAATGAACATTAATTAAAAGAGTGCACTCAGGAATTGTAATCTGTTGATAACAAAATGCTATGAATATTCAAACACCAAGTGATGTTGAGATGCTGCTCAGTTTTCAGTGGATATAATTGGATTTCATTTGTTGAGATGGAAGTTGTGTTTCTTGTACGAATGATGACAAGGCCCCTGGAGTGACTCTCCCTACACTGTTCATCTCTGTTCCTGTCACCTTTAGTTCACATTTCTGGCTTTTTCTTTTTCTTTTTTAAAAATGAACACAAGATCCTAGGAGTCAGCTCTTCAGTAAACATGTATGAGCTGGCAGTGCATACTGAACAGATAAAACTCTTCATAAAGATCTATATTTTAAACACAACAGTATTAATGAACCATTGACAATATGGTTTGCTGTGTGCTTCAACAATCCATTAACTCCTGCATTAAATAATTGAGGTCTACAGGTTAATTCAAGTAGACAGCATTGATCAAGACGCCATCTATCTTCAGATCTCACTTTAGCTGTACAAATGCATTACTGTTTCAAAAAGCTAGAGGGGAAATACTGGACTAGATCAGGCTTTTTGCAGGAAGAGGAGAGAACAGAGTATAGTCAGGAATGACATTGCTTTGCCTGTAAGAATGCAATATACATTTTCCAACTATAATAATGAACATAGCAAATTAATTTTACCTAGGAAACCACCTAAAATTAATATCTGGCTTTGCCACAACAAAGACTATAACATTTCCATCTATTTCTGCTCTCAGCATCCTCCAAGAACCACAAGAGATTCCAGTCTTTATGTTCCTAGATGGGTGTCAACTATAACCTCTTGCCCCATAATGTCAGATGGTATATGATATCTGCAATACTGTAATTAATTCCTTCATTACAGGATCTCCATTTGAATCCCAATCTGAATTGCAGACCTCACAGCCTCAACATTTGGCATAATTTTTTGACTTCTCCACTTTTTTACTCATCTTCTCTTTTTTATACCACCAACTCCATGAATAGTTCTGGATAACTGAAGATCTTACACCATCTTTTGTGGCATACTGGTTGGTCCTGAAACAGTTACTTCCTAACTGTGAGGCATCTGGAATTTGTATTGAATCAGATTATTGCCAAATGCAACTCTCTCTTGTGGGCAGCAGTTCTCCAAGAGCTCAGGACATATCTGTACCAGCACTTTAAACTATGTATATTGGAAATCCCCATGCAAACATGTGCTCTACTGGCATTGCCACCCAGGGAACTCTGTTTATCACTTGATAAGACAGAAAAGAGCAACAAATAACTCAAGGTACATCTATACTGTAAAAATCATGCAGTTTGCTACCACTTTAAGTGCCATGGCACCATCCTACAGAGTCCTAGGATTTGTAGTTTTTTGAGGCACCAGTATTTTTGCCAGAAAATAGTGAAGACCTTGTAAACTACAAATCCCAGGATTCTATAGGATGGAGTCATAGCAGTTAAAGTACTGTCAATCTGTATTATTGCTATAGTGTGGATGCACCCTAAAACAGCAAACTCACGAGTTCATAGCAGTTATTTGTACTTATGCCATTATTCAATGAATGCAACTGTGTTCAAGGATAAAAAGAACTACTGTAACAATCACTGCAGAGAAATAGATGACTCAGTGGGCCCTTCTCTTATGTGGGGGATTCGTTCCAGACCCACTCACCCCCCGTGTAAGGGAAATACCGCATATGCTCGAGCCCCGTTTAAAACAATGGGGCTCATGCATGAGGCGCAATGCGCGCAGCATGACTTCTTCTGGTGCACGGCTTCAGCGTAAGCTGAAAGCTGCATATAGCACACCCATGTATGACATGGGCACACTGTACATGATCAAGAAGAAATAAAAATATGGTGGAAGCAATATTCAGAAGAGCTATATAAAAGAGATGATAAAATGAATGACACGTGAAATGAAGAACTATGTGAAGATGAACTCCAAATTCTAGAAAGCAAGGTGGAAACTGCATTAAGAGAAACTGGGAAGAATGAATCACCAGGAATAGATGATATTCCAACTGAACTGCTACAATCCACACAGACAGTATCAAGTCTTGTGTTAACTAAAATATGCCAAGAAATATTGAAAACAAAACAGTGGTCAACAGATTAGGAACAATCAATATACATCCCCACCCACCCCCCAAAAAGGAGACAGAAAAGACTGTAGCAACTATAGGACCATAGCATTAATTTCTCACGCTAGCAAAATTATGCTCAGAATTCTTCAGCAAAGACTCCAATCATAAAGGAGAGAGAAATCCCAGAGGTACAAGTGGGGCTCAGGAGAGGAATAGGCATTAGGGACCACTTTGAAAACATATGATGGCTAATGGAGTACACCAAGGAATTCTAAAAGAAAATTGGTTTGTGCTTTATTAGACTATAGCAAAGCATTTGACTTGAAGAAGCTATGAGTCACTCTTTAAGACATGGGAGTGCCATTATATTTGATAGTCCTGATGAGAAAACTGTACTTAGGGCAAGAAGCTACTGTCAGAAGATAATTTGAAGAAATATAATTATTTCCATTGGGAAAGAGATTAGACAAGGCTGCATTCTATCACCCCATTTATTCAACTTATACAGTCGGCCCTCCTTATAGGCAGGCTTGCCTTCCACGGCTTTGAGCTTATTTGGAAGACAAGCCCCGGCAGAAATAATGTGAGTGTGTGTCCCCGAATGGATCCCCCACATATGGGGAGGGCGGACTGTATACAGAAAACATTATACACAGAACATGTTTAAACACAGAAAACATACAAGTGAACATAGGAGAAAGGAACATTAATTAGCAATTACTAAAGAAAATTAAAGTTAAAGAATAATGTGCAAAGGCAGGCTAATTGCTGAACAACAACAACAACAACAATAATAATAACCATGGAGGAGTTACATAAATTTGACCTAGACAATGAGGAAATTGAAATAGTTAAAGATTCCTTGTACCATGGATCAGAAAAGAGACTGCTGTCAAGAAATCATAAGAAGACTAGGAATGGATAGGGTAGCTATGAAAGAACTAGACAAGATCCTGAAATGTAAAGATAAACAAATGAACACTAAAGTTACAATTATCCAGGCCATTGTATTCCCCATCACCATGTATGAATGCAAGAGCTGGACAATATAGAAAGCAAAGAATAAGAAAACCAACTCCTCTGAGATATTGCTGGAGAAGAGTGCTGATGATACTATGGGTGGCCAAAAAAGACAAACAAATGGGTTCTAGAACAGATCAAGCCTAAACTCTCCCTGGAAGCCAAGATGACTAAACTGAGGCTGTCATACTTTGGTCACATCATGAGAAGGCATGACTCATTAGAAAAAAACAATAGTGCTAGAAAAGGTAGAAGGCGGTAGAAAGAGAGGAAGACCACATGCCAGATGGCTGGACAAGGCCTGAATCTGTAGGACCTAGGCAGAGCAATGGAGGACAGGGGGCCTTGCAGCTGTCTTATCCATAGGGTCACCATGAGTCATGCTCAAAACTTTGCAGATGGCTCCCCACTTGTCTATGTCTCTTCAGAAGCTAAACCCAATTAACATGGTCATCCAACAGCAGCTGCCTGATTAAAAGTAATCACTGTTGTTGATGATATCATGCCAGGCTTGGGATGGGCTATTGACCTGATTCCATTACTTACAGATTGCAGCTCATCAGATTTTTGGAAGTGTGTTTCCCATATGAGAGAGGTAGACTTTTTGGAAGAAGGCACCTGCTTCAATCTCCAACTCCTGTTAATATTTAATATCACAAGACTAGTCAAATACATGGCTGAAATCACTGGGAGCTTGCATTAGTCAGAATACAGACTATGGAGAGAGATGGTCCAAAGAATCTGACCCTTTACCAACTGTTTCCTTTCATTTGTATAAAAGAAGCTAAATGAAGGTATTTCCAGCTCTTAACATTTCAAACTATTCCAGTCAAATAACCTTTCCTTAAATTAAAAAAAAAAGTGTGCAGCTGCTCATAATGGCATAAATCTTGCTGAATTGGAGCCTGCTTCCATAGATGCAACTGAAAGAGCATCCTTTATTTTATGACGATTCGGTCTTTAATGAAAAATTCAGAACTATTTCAGGCAAAATAATATAGGGAAAGAAAATACATACTGATCATGCTGTGAATGATATCTTCCTCATAGAACATTGAGTTTTATGAATGCATAAAGCATGATTTCTTGGGGGAGGGGGTCAGAAAATCTGTGAAATCTGATTAGGCATTTTTGATCAATTTATTGAACAGTTGACTGGACATCTTAATTTGATCAGCAAGAGAGGGCTCTTTTGACTGGAAAAGTGTCTCCATTTTAATGTATATGGGGGAGAGGGGAGGGGAAAGTGTGGACAAAACAGTGAACAAAAGAAATGGACTGTCAAACAGCCTTAGAGTTAATCTAATTCTCTTCCTTTCCACAGACACTAATTTGATTTTCATTCATTTTATTCCAGAATTAATAAGGAAAGGCTACTTAACTTGAAATGTGAACAGCTCACATTATTTTCGTTTGCAGACTCCCTGTGAGTGTGACATGCATTGAGGTTTGACATTAAAATGCGCTGCACCTAGAGTACACTCAGAACTAACAACTGGATTTGGCAAAGCAACACAACAACATGTCAGTTGGAAAATGTTTAGTTATTCCCCAGCTGCCAGACTGATCCCCATGGGGATGCAAGGTGTTGGGCTGCTAAGATCCAAACAAGAGAGAGAGAACACAACAATTTATTTCAGAGACTACTGCGAAAAGGTACTTCAGTTTGCACAAGAATAAAAAAAGCTAGGTGGCTTCTTCTCAGCAAGCATGAAAGTCTTTACATAATTTCCATTATTCATACCTCAGTTGCATGTGGTCTGAAACACATTCTAAGGGATTGTGGTGAAAGAGACAGACATTTGTGTTTATTCGGGAATACTAGCCTTGTTCTAGCACAGATTCATTTGTCCTCAAGTCATGTGAGCACATAGACAAATGTCTATGAGGACTTCTACAATATCAGTTATTCAGAGGGTCAAGAAATGCTGGGGAAAATGTGTAAATCTGAATGGTGACTATGTAGAAATAAGTTAACAATTACAAATCAAAACAAACTTTCTGTCATTTTTTAAAGGTGATAATTAAAACTTTACGATACCACCCCCCCACACCCCACCCTGGGTACAATACAAAAGAAGCATGAAAGTATGCTTACTTTTCCAGGCAAGAGATACAGCAGAGCAGAATCATTTTTGAGGTTACAAATTAATGACAAGGTGCTAAAACTATTAAGCAGTTCAAATTTCTATCATCCCATTTCAACTATTCATAATGTTGTCAACTATAAAAGCATTTTAAGCAGATGTCTTACATGTATGTCTTCCACTGATATGTCTTTAAATGATATATGGCTTGATTGAATAATCGTAGTACAAGCTACACTCTTAAAAAAATCTGAACATTTATCAAATAATCATCTTGATATGTTCCGCACCTTGATTCTTCATTTTCAGTTATTCCTGGGTATGTGGGAAGACCATAGTAGTTTCTAAGCTTGATTTGATTTAAGGTTATTTTGTTTTATTATTTTTTTCTCAAATGAATATTCAATGTTTTAATATTTGATACTCAGCTTAGGAAGTAAAACTACCTATAATTGGTTCCAATATAAATTATACTGCTTCTCTCACAGATTTTTGCAACTTGTGTTGGAAAAAAACCAAACCTCACATCGTAATGAAATATGATTCACTATGTATATATTCATGAAATATGCATATGTTGAAATGCTGTCGCTGGAAATACTTATGTTTATTTGAATATTTTCTGTACTCTACCAGTTTCAGCAAAAACAGATACCATAAGCATTGAAACTTCTGTTTTCACAGAAAGAATATTTCACTTCTTGCTTGGCAACAACCTTAGTGAGTGGAAAGAAATTAAGTAATTAATAATTTCAGATATAATAAATGAAATAACTAGTTAAAACTCCTCAGTGTTTTTAAACTGAAGACTGATAGAACCTGTAACGTAAAGGTAGCAGTAAAAAATGGAAACTATTTGAGCAAAGGTTTATAAAGCAATGGCATCTCCTGTTGGACAAATTATTTAATCTCTAATAACAAAAAGTGCCACAACCTTTTCATAATTCTAGTGTGGCCTTACTAAGACCTTTACCTAGAGGTATAGCTATAGAGGGAGGTAAAATGAGGACATTGCTCATCAAAATTATAATTTTCCTCCCCCCCCCCCCCCCCCCAAAAAGCTTTCTTCAATCCCCTAATTTCTAGCACTACGATAATTTAAATGTTCAGTCTACCATTTCAAAAGAAAAGAGGTGGGCAAAATTACCAAGGGAGTGTAAACAAAGCAAAAATGAAAGAGTACTAGGTATAAACAATGGTCACAGTCTCATTCTCTGCAATGTCAGAAATCTGGGGACTGATAGCAAATTTCATTGAATTCTTATCTGGAGAATATTGCCTCCACTCCCCACGCTCGCCTACACCTCTGCCTTTTATTAGGACATTTCGGCAGGTCCTGCTTGTCTACGCTGTATCTATCTAGCCATCATGCAATGTTCTGAAGAACATACTGGGACTAAATTCTCAGCCTATATGGAAGCTGCAATTTGGAGACATCAACAAAATACCATCTTCGAGGAACAGAAAGTATATTTTGGTTGTGTGCCTTTATTTCCAATTTATGATGGAGTTTTATGGGGCTGACTGTGCATGACTAGCCCAAGGTCACCCAGTGTGTTTCCATGGCCAAGAAGGGAATCAAACCCTGATTTCTAGAGTTGTAGTCCAATGTGCAAACCAGTACACCATGCTGGCTCTCAAAAACTGTATTACATGGGATTATGTATCTGAGAGATAGAAAACATGGAGTCTGCTATCACTGGGTACATGACTAAGAGATAGAGAGATGGTATGTGGGAGGAGGTGAACTCAAAGCTGAAAATATCAGTCTATTAGATAATGAAGCAAAAGAGTAGTATAAAGCTTGTGTGCTACATTTAAATGGTGAGAAAGTTCTGGCTTCAAATATCTGTTGACATCTGTCTATCCACAGTACATTTCAGGGCCAAAACGTTTTTTGAACCCTGGGGTTGCTGGGAGACACAAAAACAGTTTGAGAGGGGAGGCACATGCAGCCCATGGACCACACTTTCCTCAGCCATGTTATAGTCCAAACAAGGCTTGTAGTCTTATATTTATGGTCCCAGATTGAATTGTCAATTCCAACCAAATTAAACCCACTGGATTAGTTGGTGAGATATATATATATATATATATATATATATATATATATATATATATATGACAGATTTAATGTGCATATTTGTAGTATTACTTGGTATTCATCTCTAAAATGATACATAAACAACAAAAAAGTATTAAGTGACTCTGGCCTGGTACAGACTGGCACAAAGTGCTGGCTTGTGGGCCGAGTCATAGCGGAGCGTCCGCATGCTGGACGCCATGACTCCGCCTCCCTTGTGCCCTGATGCTGCGCATTGTTCTAGGCGGCGTACGGCATCATGATGAGACCCTGGTGCTCATCTAGATGATGTAGTGCCACTGTGGTTGTGATGCCCTTTAGAGGGTGCGAAAAGGAGCTGCACTTTGTGGCTCCTTTTTCCGCCCTCCAGAGGCTGGATCAGGGCTGCGGCATGCAGTGGCCCCGGCCCTGATCCAGCCAGTAAAGGGGCGGCTGCATGCCACTCCTTAGGGGCTGTTTGGACAGTCCCTTTCTTAGCATCAAACTACATGTTGGAGTGCTTCTGTTATCACAATATAGAAATATATATTGCAGGATACTTCATAATGACAAGAAATGTCATTATTTCCTTCTTCTTTCCTTTCCTTTCTCACAATCCCTTCTTTATTCCCAGAGTTTATATAAATTTGTTCAAACAGCATATATGAATGAATTATCATAGATCAAACATTACAAACAAAAATTTCATATACTATAAAATTATCTTAATCACATGCTTTTCAACTGAGTCTGTTCATGCAATCATCAGAGGATGCTGAGTAATCAACTGAGAAGCAACCAAATAATATATATATGCATATGAATTTGTTCTAACTCAACACACATACACAAGAGTGTCTTGAAGGATTGGACAATATTTCTACCCCAACCTATCCTGAATCTGAGGCAGCGAGTGTGTACAGCTCCTTTATAGCCATGTGACACACCACCTCTGAATATCACTTACATATGAACAATTCAACATATACTGGCAATGATCACTGCTGAAATGTCTTAATGAAATTTTGCCTGTGTAAACTGAACTGCATAGGAACAGAGACATTCAAACAATCTGTTCCCATAATTACCATTAGAATGGTGTATTGTAGAAGTGCCAACACTCACACCACAATCTTAATCCACTCCAGTGAGATGGCAATAATGCATTCCCCCACTGTAAAAATGCAGTTTGTTGCTTCCCCCATTTCACTTCATGAGGTAGGCATATATGAAGAAATGTCTGGTGGTGGAATGGGCTGCTTCCAAGGAGTTGTGTAAACAGATCCAATGACCACTTCTCAGCAGGGCTTTAGTTGTGTATTCCTGTATGGCAGTGTTTTTCTGTATGTGGACCAGATGGCCCCTTTCACCCCACCTACAACCCTTTGATTCTACAGTTCTATGAGAAAGTTGCCTTAAATTGCAAAACTGTGTAACATTTCTTTATGTGACCAATTTCCACATGTATTTCTAGTCATTTCTTCACATAAAGTCATTTTTCATCCTTTTAATGTAATGGAAGATAGGATGAACAAACAAAGCCAACCACGTTGTTTCTACCTTCCCACCCACTGGCCACACATATATCAGGACAGAAGTAGATTTGCAAAAAGCAGGTAGATAGCTTCTGCAATGCAAAATCATATTGCCATCATAATATGCATAACTAGATTTCATCATCTTCTCCATCCAAAAGCAAAAAAGAGCAGTAAAGGGCAAATTTCAATTTTTGGCGTATGCCTCCAGTCACTGCTTGTTCCCTCAGGTCCAATAACAGTTTCAAATCAGCTGCCTGTTTAGAATAAATTCCCAACAGTGGAGCTTGCATCAAGAGCACAGAAACATAGATATTTGCACACTGCATCTTTATTACAGAGACTGACACCTTTTCCTAATGGACAAAAAATGTAGCAGAAGGATAGCCACTACATTGTAGTGGGAGCTTGTTATCCGCTGGGTTTGGTTCCAGGATCCCCCGTGAATAACAAAATCCATGGATGCTCAAGTCCCATTAAATACAATGGCAGAACAAAACGGTGTCCCTTATATAAAATGGAAAATCAAGGTTTGCTATTAGGAATTCATACTTTTTTTTAAAATATTTTCAAGCTGTGGATGCTTGAATCCATGGATAAAATTTCTGTGTATAAGGAGGGCTGACTGTATTTCTTAGCTGTTACTTGGCAAACCAGCTAACATCTCTGGGCTATGCATATACAAGGGGAGAGGAAAGACAATAAAAAAATAAATAATATAGCAATATATTTTTTGACAAGGATAATGGATTGAAGATATTTTTTGACAAGGATAATTGATCGACGACATGAATGTATGGATTAAAATATTGCAGATAGACCCTGTTTCTACTAAATGCAGCATATATTTATAGTAAATTTGAACATAATACACAGTGAGATGTTTGGCCTTCCATTACCATAGAAACACGTTTCATATCCTTGAACACGTATTTCAGTATGTGCAACTACCATCTGGCACCAGAACTTCTGCTGCTTCAGTAGAAATTTTGCTGAGAAATAAAAATAACTTCAATAGCTTGATTTGGGATTTGGGATCGGGGGGGGGGGAGGAGGGAAACATCTGCAGCTTCATTTAGAGTCTGTGAGCATTAAAGGTGATTTACTCCACTGGATAAGTTTGTCCTCTCGATTTGAAGGTTCACCTTTTAAGTAGTGATGCAACCCTCCTGTGAAAGCATTCTTGTTTTCTGCTTATTGAAAGTCCCTAACTGCCAACAGTTTCCTTAGGTGTTTGCTTTTAGTCATTGTGTTATTTTTAAAGACTCATGGATGTGACATTTTGAAATGACATTTTCCTCTCTGTTTCTATAACTTTCAAGGTTTTCTTTTTTTAAAAAGACACAGAAACAAAATGGTTTAGAAAAAAACTAAGAATTTCATGTTCATGAATTCTCACTAGCAGGAACAAGTGACCTTTAGTTTCACTCTTATCAAACATAGAAAAGATGGTGTAATTTAATCTTTTTGGATTATTCTGGGATAAAGGTATCATTCATCATTATTTTCACTCCTTTACAGTGAAAAAGAATGATGTGCAGGGAACAGAGACTAGAATAATACAGTAAAAATGCTCTGAATGAAAGCTGTAGGAGTTAAATCTGGAGATAACCAAAGAAATCATTAAATTACTCTAACAGTTAAAGAGTGGCATATGTTAAAACAGTTTTCTTAATAACCATCCCCACTGATGCACTATTTTTAAAAAAAACTCATTTAAAATTATTTACAATTCATAGGTATTTTCACTTAACCTCCTAGATTATGCAAATATCAAAATAATGCAGTGATACATGTTTTATATCAGGCTCCAAACACACATAGCACTATGGTACAGAACACTTTCAAAACCCTTGCATAATTTTACATTCAAAGCTACAGCTTGAAGTTATTCACAAGCACACTGTATTATGAGAGAAGGTAATGCATACTCAATATTTACAACATATACATTTATCAGTTGCAGCACCATCTCCCACAATTTTTTTTTTTTTTTTTTTTTTTTTGGTTGTTTTTCTTAAAGAAAGTTTGACTGAGTCTGGATACTATGTGTTCATTACGATCTCTATAAGCAGCAGTCACTACAGGGCTTTTCTCTTTGTGAGCAGAAGTGTGTTGCAGAATTTATTTACTTACCTGTGGCCTGTAACTGCCTTCAGGTGTGCCAGATCGGGGCTGTGGCAACCGCACGCTGTGGCCCCGATCTGGCCTTTCCAAGGTTCAAAAAGAAGCTGCAAAAAGCGGCTCTTATGTGCCCTGGAAAGGGCATGATAGTTGCGGCTTTAAGGCACTCATTTGGCACTGTGTTGTGTGTAAAAGGAGAGCAAGAAGGGACCCATCCTGGCCTTTCTATAGAGGCCCTTAAAAGTTTGGGAACAGCTACCAAGAGGGTCATCTCCCTTGTTCCCACTAAATGAGCCTGGGGAGCTCTAATGGACTCATAAAGGGAGATGCAGGCTCTCAAATATAAGGCACAGGTATTGTAATTTACAAAGCTGGTTTCAGTTCTCCTTTCTTAGAGACAGTGTTTTCTCTATGACATCCAAGACTTAAATAATCCATTATCTTCTGACATACTTGCAGTGATGACTAGTAAGAGTTCTGACAGTATGGAAGCATTCTGCTTATGAGGTTTTACAGTGCCGAAACTGAATATGGGAATCTATACATTATAAGCTGGAACCAATGCCCACAACATCTGCATTTCACTCATGCCATTTTCAGTTTCTATCTTTTCTTTGTATCTTTGCAGAGAAAAGCAACTGGAGGGAAAGGGTTGTGTTTTGATGTTTTTTTAAATTATTTTAGTACTGTAAAGTCTCAGTGTGACTTTCATTCTGTCAGCTGTCACTTTTCATATAGCAAACATGTTTTCGGAACACTCGCTAGCTGCCATGACGCAAGACGTATCACATTCAGAAAATCTCTTCTGAAAGTTTTGTGTTAACCTGCAGGGCATGATAAATGAAAGATCTCACTATGTAAAACACATTGAGAAACATACACTATGGAAAAGAAAGGAAAGGAAAGGCCACATGATACCCATGGTACCCAAACAACCACAACTCTGCAAGAAATTTAATCCAAATCAATTTAAACTAAATAATTTTCAGCTTAGTTCATTTTGGGACTAGCTAGAAAAAGTATGGCTTGTACTTGGTTATCTAGTTTTCAAAATGAAGTGTAGGATTTATGGGACTTAGACATTTAAATTTCTATTTAATGTTGCCTTCATTTTAACAATAAAGCTGGTGGTTGAGTGCTTATCCCACAGGATTAGTCATGCTTCAAGAGTGATGCTAGTCTCAAAAAGAATGCAGATGTCAAGATTTTGTTGTTATTATTTTTACAGTGGCACACCTACTTTCAAAATGTCCCCCAGTGGGTATTATTTGTGATGATGCCTTGACTTCTTGAGAAACATTTCTGACTTATGGTGACCCTAAGGCAAACCTATCACAGGGTTTTCTTGGTAAGATTTGTTCAGTGGGGGTTTGCCTTTGCCCTCCTCTCAGGCTGGGTAACTTGCCCAAGGTCACCCAGTGGGTTTCCATACCTTAGCAGGGATTCAAATCCAGGTCTCCAGAGGCATAGTCCAATACTCAAATCACTATGCCATGCTGGCTCTCTTGATGGCAAGCACATTTTTGAAGAACCAATTTTCCCAAAACCTTTCAGGGGTTCTGGACTTGATATGTCATTTTAAATTGAAATACAAAGGTACTCTGGCCTAAATCCATTTGCTAATCTCAACCAGTGTATAACTACTGAATCAATGGGTACGTGATCAACTACATCATTTGTGTATGCTTCATAAATTCAACAAGCCTATCCTATTTGATGCTAATGTTTGGATTTAAGCCTCTTGTTCTCTGAAGTTCCAAGGCAAATTACCAAAAGACTCAATGGCCGGTTACAGACCGGCATTTTAGTGCGTGACGAGCACACACTAGGGTTACAAAAGGGCGGTGCTTCCGCACTGCCCTAACCCTAGTGCATGCTCGTCACGCACTAAACGGCGGCGGCCCTTCGATATGGCCGCCGCCGTGAGGACGTCACGGCCGCGCCGCCTCTAGATGGGGCGGCGCGGACGTGACATCCTTGCTCTGCGCCAGGGCACTTAGTGCGCCCTGAACACGGAGCAGGAAGGAGCTCCGTTTCGGAGCTCCTTCCTGGTTTAGTCCGCTGGGCGCAGCCTCCAGACAGCTGCGCCCAGCAGACTAAAAGAGAAAGGGGCCAAGCGACCCCTTTCTCTTCTCCCCGCCGCCGCGGGGTGTCCTTGGGGCTTGAAGCCCCAGGGACACCCCTTTTCAGGCTGCGAGGAAGCGGCGTTTTGCTGCTTCCCCGCAGCCCAAAAAGCGGCGGATCGGGGCCTCAGCGGCTGCCGGTGTAGCCACTGAAGCCCCAATACTCCGGGGAAAGGGGCGGGTTCAGATCGCCCCAAATGGGCAGTCTATAACCCGTCATAATAACATAAAAAGATGCTATTAATCTGCCTTTGAAAAATATCTTTAGCTATTATGAGAACCATACATTGGTTATGGTACTAAAACATTCAAAAGACGGAACAAAATGCAAAATCAAATCAAGAAAAGTTAAAATTGAATCACATATTCACATCTTCATTTACTTCAAAGATAACACAGAAAGTACTTTCTGTAAAAAAAATCCAGCGTATTGTTCTATATGTTTTCTTATATATAGTATTTTCATGCTACAAAAGTAACAGAAACAAAGTCTCTTGAAGAATTCCTTAATTCTTATCATCAAATGAATACATTTCCCAGTCAGTTAATGGAAATCAGAATGAATACATTTCTAACAATGTATTCATAATAAATTCATACTCAACACTTAATTGAGAACATTATGAGAACTTATTCTCATAATTTAAATCAGCATTAACACATATAATCAAGAAAGGTAAGAAAAATAACAATATGGTTTACGTTGTTATATTGTTTTAGTTCAGCTTAGTATAATTTTAGTCTTTCAACACACACACACACACACACACACACACACACGTACACTTCCCATAAAGTTATAAGTAAGACTGTTCTTTCTGAAGTGCTAGCTTTGTACAGTATATGCAAGTTTAGATCTAACAATAGACAAAGAGCTATGAAAAACATGTAGACATTTAGATACATAGTCCCTCACAGTATGAAACTGTACAATTCAATCACAGTTACGGCATATCAGTCTACTAAGAAGATGAGAAGAACATTTCAGAATCAAACCAAAAGCTGGTCTAGTCCAGCATCCTGTTTCTTATAGTGGCCAACTAGATGCCCCTGAGTAGCCCATGAGGTGGGCATGAAGGCAATAGATCCCTCTTGATATTGTTCTCCAGCAACTGTCATGGAGATAAATAATTTAGTGGTAGGATACAGCCACCAAAACTAGAATCTATTGATAACTCTGTATTCCATGTATTTGTCCAACTAATTTGTCTTCTCACCTCTAAATCCTTCGTCTTGGGAGGTAAGCATGCTTCTGAATACATCCAATTTATTGACATACAGTATTATGTAATATATCTGCATATCAATAATAAATCCTCATTAAATTATTATAATGTACACTTTTTATGAAAAAAACAACAACAAATGATCAGATGGTTCATATCATTGGTAATAAGATATGTTACAACCTAGTGTTGTGGCTGAGAAAAATCTCATGTGAATTGTAATGAAGGGTCATTAGTGAATGACAAAATGCTTTTGGTTGATGACATCTTTCATTCAAATCATTTCTCCTCAATAAATTTATCACCAGGAAACCGGACAGTAGATGGAATGACTGAAAATAAAAACAAAAACAAAAGCCCAAGAAATAAAATTGTGAGGATTTTATAAATTACAGAGGTTGTGTTGCCAATGACATCTGAGAATTTACTCCAAAATGTATGTGGATGGATTGAGATTGTTTTGAGGTTTCTATGGGGGGGGGGGGGAATACTGAGTGAATTTTACATGATATGTTAATTATATCCCATATTGATGGCACAGCTGGTAGGCTAAAGCAAGAGTTACACATAATGCACTTGTGATTAAGAAGTGAATGGTAAAGCTTAATAATGATCCATGAGATCCTACATTGCCTACTTAGGGGGGATATAGACAGGCAGAAAGAGGCAATGAGACGCCGCCCCTTTCTGCCCTGGATGGAGGCTGCAGCAAACAAATGCTGAGGCCTCTGCAAGCCCTAAAAAAGATCCCGCTCCTGGCAGGTTCTTTTTAGGTCGCACACGGGGCGCCATTGCCATCCTCGCGTGCAACAATGATGTTGGCACAGCGCCGTTTGGACACTGTGCCACGTGTATGTCACCATGGCAGCCCCCATGTGGACGGGGGTGAGTTATGATGGTGCCTGGACAGGGCGGTAGGGTTTGGGACTGTCAGGACGCTCTGCTCTCCCGAGCCCTAAAATTGGCCCCAGGCTGGCGCTTCATGCCAGTCTGTACCAGGCCTCAGTTATGAATGTGTAATCTATTCATGAATGCATAACTAAGTAATGTGTCTTGGCCCAATCCCCCAAATCTGCCATAATAGCTAACAGCTGCATTAAGTGAAGGAATAATCTCAATTTAGATGGCAATTGGGGTGCTGCAGGATGATTTTTCTAGCCCCCTCCCACACGAGTGAAGCTATGACAAGGAATTGAAATAGGGTTCCCGCTTCTGACTTTTTCAGCCTTGTTCGGGAGGGAGCTGGAAACTGCATCCTGCTGTGTCCTGATGACCAGCAAAAAATACCTCCTTCATTTGGTGTGGCTGCTGGCTATTAAGTTATATTGCAATTTGCTATTGCTGCAATTTGCAGTTGTGACAATAGCAAAGCAATCATGACTACACAGTATTATTGAATATGGAGCAGTTACGGATCAGCAACTCTAAGTTACGAATCCACAACTGCAATACATGATACTAGTCGATATAAAGACTGCACATCTTAATATGGTGAAACAATACCTCTTTACAATCAGAAGCCTCTCTGGATAGGCCGGAGTAACGCATAATCATATCAGATGCTCTGTCAAGAAATCTTAAATATTTTGGAAACTATCTGCAAGTTTTGTTTTGTTTTGCAAGCTTTGTCAACTCTGCTTAGATGTTAAAATGATGAATAAAAACTGAATAAACTAGTGAGTGTCATGAGGCAAAGGGGAAAAAAGTATGTTAGAAGAGACAATCAATAAAATGAAGAATTACATACCACTATTTGTGTTTGTTGCAGTCCTTCTCCTTCTTCCACCCTACAAAAAAAGATTCCATATAGCAACCGTTATAGCTCTACTTACTAGGAAGTGAGCATCAAAAAGACTAGTTTAAAGGAGGGATATACAGCAATGCTTCATTGTTTTCCCCCCATACTCGGTCAATGAAAAAAAGCATGTTATTTTTGGAACTATATTATTATTATTATTATTTCCTTAAAATTCATAATTAGGAGGACAAGGTCTATGAGTTTTAAATAAGGGAGAGAAAGAATCACTGCAAGTAATTATGACTTTAAATAATCATTTTGGGTATGTTTATTTTCTACCACTCTCATAGATCAGATACCACACAGCAAGTTAGTAGGGGGGTCAATTACTGAGTAGATGCCAATTGTCTTTAAGCATGTCCAATATAAATTTAGGGTGGTGATGTAAATAACATCTGGTAAGCAATAAGGCAAACCATACATGTAAATGAATGCAAAATCTGGCTCCAGATTTGATAGGGAGGTTCTATAATTTGGAAACGTTATTTTCCTGACTGCAAAAGCAGTAGTTCAGAAAAAGTAGCTTCTCTAAAACACAACATCTCATTTTCTGGAAAGAGTAATTAACAACGTGACATCTGGTGAGTTTCCTCTTGTACAGTATCAGTGGGCTCACAGAAACTGGTGGGTTAATGGGAGCTACCTTCTTAATTTTCCACAGTTCTCAAGATGTTACAGGAAAGGAAAAACAGGCATCAGGAGCAGTGGGCCTTATTGGTGTCCTGGAAACCCACTAGGTCCCCAAATATGCTGTAGGTCCATACAAAATAACAGTTGTTGCTTGTATAAGATTATATAAAAACAAAACAAAACTGGGCTGTCTATGGTATGAGAGATGATGGGACAAACAGCCATGTGATCACCCAAAAAGTGCAAAGGTCAGTTTCAATTTGCATATATTTCTGTATGTGCTAATTTATATGCATATATGGAGAATTAGAAATGATTACTGCCCACACTAGTGGGGAAGACTACTGATTTTGTTTTCCCAGCAAAGATCCTTTAAGATCCTAGTTTCATGTTTCTGACGTTTCTTCCTCTGGATTTGGACATGACAGCTTTTCAGATCAAGAGCACCTTCAAATAAAGGTGCCCTTGATCCGAGGGCTGCCCCAGGCAAGTCTTTAAATAGAAGAGTGAGCACTATAAAGAAGGACATGTGGCTTTCCTACATGAATAGCCACCACATGGAGAATGCTTTGAATTGTTTCCTTGTAGCAGTTGCCTTCACATGACAAGTTGTAAATGATCATTTTTGGCGGTTAGGCATCAGATGTATCTCTCCAAGCATCAAAGCACATAGAAATAGCCCTATGTGTTAGCTGACACAATCTCTTCCTGGAAATTCCACTTTAATATATTACCGTGATTGATATGCTAGCCAAATGATTAAATCTTTCCTGAATATGGGTCAAATGTACACTCACATATGTGAACTAACCAGGCACATTTGGTCAATCCTATGTCATTGTATTGTTGTGAGGATAATGTTGGGAAGTTATATGCACGTTCTTTTAAGCTCTTTGAGTAAATGGCAAGTAGAGATGGGGTGCTAAACTAGAGAAGACTACTGCAAGGCCTTTCCTACCATGGGACAGAGTGAATTACCTCCTTAGGCAGAAGATTATGAGGAGCAGGAAGCTGATAATGTGGCCCTCCTTCCATCATGAGGTCTGCTTTCCATCCCTGTTCTCTGATGTCTTGGAGGTCTCTCCCTTATAACCATTACTGAAGCTATATTTCACAACTAGTTTGGGTTGGTTTCTATACATGAAATGGTGATGAGGAGAGGGGATGTGCCATCTTTTCTTTCTTTCAGGTGCCAAATGTCTTAAACTAGCCCTGCATATCTGGAACATCAGCTATCTCTCCACCTAAGCATCCACAGCACAAGATGGCACAACTGATGGCTTGGAGACAATCCAAGGCAGACACTTGTTCAGCAGAAGAAAAACAAGAGAAATGGAGGAAGAGTTTGAAGTTCAGTCTTCATCAGAAATGGAAAGAAGTTAGGTGCAGGTCTATGACTGACGGTGACGGATATAAGGAGCGTCTTAGGTGGAAACTCCTTTCTACTTTGCAAAGGGGTTGGGAGAAAAAATAGTAATTTATAATGGCAAAATCTTGTTGAGGGGGAATGTGACAACATGGAAAATGTGTTGAGAAGGAAACATGTCAGGAACCCTTTGTCTCCACCCCGCCCCCACCCACACTTTCCTATTGTAATCTGTACCTCTCTAAACATCACTTTGAAGAGAAGCATCAGTAAGCAAATATCAGGCAACATAGCATAGTCCTAGCCTCAGGTCAGCAACATCCTTCCATTAAGTAAGAAGAGGACACAATACTGAAGCTCAAAAAGTAAATTGGACCTTCTCAAATATAGCTGACTGCACTCCAGAGCAGTATCATTAATTGTCTGAACAGCTTGGATGCTAATCTTTGCACATCCCCTGCTTCTTAGCTAGCCTTCCTAGTCCACCATCTAAATGTAAAGGCATGGAAATAAGTCATGCAGAGACCTCTGTATAACCAAGGAAGTGCATGGGTACAACCCCCCCCAAAAAAAAGAATTCTAAACCTAGACAATGGGAAATAAAATTTGGAAGCAGCATGGTATTCTGTTTTAATTCTGATATTAAAATTAATCTCAGTTAATCTCAGTTAACAGGGATGTGATGGCATAGTGGTTAAGATGCCAGTTCTGGTGATCAGAAGATTGGAAGGTTGGCAGTTCGAGGCCTGAATGCTGCATGATGGGGTGAGCTCCTGTTACTAGCTTCTGCCAACCTAGCAGTTCAAAAGCATGCAAATGCAAGTAGATAGATAGGTACCACTTCTCAGTAAGAAGGTAACAGTGTTTAGTGCACATGACCACCAGAGCAGTCCTCGGATGAACACTGACTCTTCAGCTTAGAAATGGAGATGAGCACCACCCCCTACAGTCGGTTACAACTAGACATTCATGTCAAAGGACTACCTTTACCTAATCTCAGTTGGCACTAAACCTTCCACTAGAAAACAGTGTTTGGAGGAGATCCTATCCTTCTTCTCTGGTGTCTAGGGTTTTTGTCTGTGTGAAAGGAGAACGTGTGTCTGTGAGGGAGATTATATGATGCATATAACAATCATATAAAAGAGATAACAATCATATGAAACATTGCAGCATCCTCCCTGCAATGGTACAACCAATAAAAGCACAGTTCATATTATATTGATATATTTACCAATACAAAACAGAAATAAGAGAAAGAAGGAAAAAAGACCAATCTCTTCTTAAAATCATCTATCACGTATATTCAAATTCTTAAATCAATCTTTATTTCTTGCATCCAACACAGAACTTCTCTCACATTCCATCTCTATCATATCTCAACTTCCTTCCTTTACATCACCAGTATACAGTCAGTATACACTTCTTAAATACAGATTTTTTATACACGGATTCAAGCATCCACGGTTTGAAAATGTTTTTTAAAAAGTATAAATTTCAAATATCAAACCTTGATTTCCCATTTTTTATAAGGGACACCATTTTGCTATGTCATTATATTTAATGGGACTAGAGCATACAATGGATTTTGTTATCCACAGGGGATCTTGGAACCAAACCCCAGTGTATAACAAGGGTCCACTGTATTTGTCGCTGCTTAAAATTTTCTTATTCACCTCTTTTTCCAACATGTTTGGAGACAAAAACCATTCATCATTCATCGTCTATCTTACATTACTATGTTGCATTTTTTTGGCTGTCCTTGGAGGTGTGGTTATGGGGCTATCTAGATGGGCACACACACTTCAAAATTTTCCCTTACAACACTGTGTGAAAGTTGCTCTCAGGAACCATGACTGAATACTTGGAGGTACTATCTCACAGATTACGGTTTCATATTTCAATCTTTTTATAATACAAGACAGAATGCTCAAAGAATGGGCAATACGTTCAACCCAGAATGGGAATGATTTACTGACCTCATTGTCTTGAGAGTTTTCTTATTGTTATGGTTGAAGTTTCTCAAATATGGAGTCTTTAGAAACTTGAATCTATTAAAGCAACCCATCTATCTCTTGTTACGCACTGGAGGTCCCACCCCGGAGGGAGGATGTCCTGTACCAGAAGTCCCGCTGCCCTAGAAGTCCGACCCCTGGCACCAGGTAACATCTGGTGCCGGAAGGCCTTTCAGTTTGGGCGCTCAGTCCCTAAAAGGTTTGCCATCACTGTCTTATATGTTTATTCTATTATACCCACTCTTTTCCTACATCTCTGTAACCTCTTTTCTTTTTTTCCTCCATTAGACCATAATGTATTTAATGATGTTAAAGCTGCTTCAATACATGGTATCAAGAAAATTAAGCTTGTTTTCTTTTTCTCTTAGACCATGTGGATGGGTGGGTGTAGGGCTGGTTGTTGTTCAACTTCTGCCTTGCCGATAGATTACTCTGCTTGAGAGATCCAGTACTACCTCTTACACTTCCAAACCATATTAGCTTGTCTCTCTGTATCAGGAATAGACAATATTTGGCACCTGCAAATATTGGAGTATAGCTCCCAGCAACACTGTTCAGCTAGCTAAAGGGGAAGATTTCTCCCCAACATCTATAAGGTCATAATGTCCATGCTTGCACTATATCACAGTTGTTATTTTTAACCTCCTGACTGCACTAAAACCTTTCTTCAAATCCTCAATTATGTCTCAGATGGATTATTGTAATGTTTTGTCTATCAGTCTTCCTGTCTTTCAGTTTAAACACATTCATGCTGTTCTCAACTTTTCTGCTCCTTTAATTCCTTCTTCATGCTATAACCTCATACACCTCCAAATGTTTCCCTTCACTGGCTTTTTCTACTGTTTTGAATTTCATTTAATCTCTTTCATTTAAGAAGTTCAAACTTCTTATCTACTAATGCTGCTTTCCCCCTATTCTCCTGCTCTGTTCATCCATTCATCAAACAGTAATCTTTGTATTAAACATTTCATCTATTATGCTATTTCTCACCTCCATGCTTTCTCCCATTCAACCCCTTATTTGTAGAATGCTCTAACTCTTTCCTTTTAGATATTTGTCTAGCCTGCTCTGCATCTTATTTTAAGAAATTATTCAAATATATTTCTGTCTTGTATTTTCCTGATAGTCTGTTTGGCTTTTTAAAATTCTTTCCTTTCTCAGTTTGGAAATGGAATCTCCGCTTTTATCTCCAAATCCCTTCTTTTTCTAAGAGGTCATATATTTCAGGCCTATGGAAAGGGATTTGCATGCCATTTTTAAAGAGTATATTCTAGACAGTTTTATAAATGATAAATAATTGTGGTGGTGGTGATCACTGCAAAACAAATCTATATCCTACTTTCAGGTTTGTTTTTTTAGCATCCTGTCTTTCAGATATTTTCCCCTTTCAATGCACTATACTCATACACACTCAGCCCTCCTTATCCACTTTTTTAATACACTGATTCAAGCATTCACGGCTTGAAAATATTCAAAAAACGTATGCATTCCAAATAGCAAACCTTGATTTTGTTATTTTATATAAAGGATACAATTTTGCTAGGCCATTCTATTTAATGGGACTTGAGCATTCATGGATTTTGTTATCACGGGGGTTCCTGGAACAAACCCCAGCGTATAACAAGGGCCCACTGTCCTGCCTTACAAATCAAGGGTCATTTTGAAATATAAAATAATTCTGTATTACTCCCAGTGGTAATATGTCAAACATAGGCAAACAAGAGAGCAAAGACAATAACAGAAATGATTTTGGCTCAAGAGTCAGCTCAAAATACTAGCTATTGCAATATTGTTGTCTTGGAATTTGGAGTGAATATACTAGGATGTTATTGCATAGATAGCAGTTGATTACAGAATAAACATACAAGCTCTGTTAAGATATAACCTTTCCAGTTGCATTTCAGTTAAACCAGCGAGGTTTTCATATGAGAAACTGGAAGCCTTTGTGGCTGTACATGCAACAAGATGTGCAAATTACCATGAAATGAATTATTAAAACCAATATAGTTATGAGGCAAAGAAAGCAGACATGCCGTAAATGGTAACACTCATGTTAAAATACACAAACTAAATATTTACATGATATTGACACCTATTTTGCTTTTCAGTGACAATAACATTACCAACCAGCATGATGCAGTGGTTTGAGAATTGGACAAGAACATGGGAGACCAGGATTTGAATCCCCATCAGCTATGTAAACTCACTGTGTGACCTTGGGCAAGTCATACTCTCTCAGCCTCAGATGAAGGTAAAAACAAAGCCCCCGCTGTACAAATTTTGCTAAATAACTCCATAATAGCTTTGCGTTAAAGTCACTATAAGTCAGAAATGAATTGAAGGCACATAACAACAACATTACCAGCAAATTTCAAACAGATTGTATGGTAAGTAATGACATGTCAAAATTACAAAACTCAAAGCTATCATCTTTGCTCTGACTTCATTCTTGAATGCCATCTGAAACATATCAGACAAAGAATTCTGCGCTTGTTCCAAGAATAAAGTAATACCTTATAGCTCCAGCATGTTGAGTTTGCTATAGTAAACAGGAAGCTTACTCATGCTACAATGAATATTCATCTGCACATTTATTGCCTTTTATCTCCCCTCCCCTTGAAAAACAAATCCTGGTAATATGAACAGATTTTGATAAATGATGCTTAATGAAACAAATGTAAATTTGACTGCCACCATGTGTGCTCACCAAACATCTACTGAGAATGTTGCAATACAGTATTTCAGGCCCCAATACAACATCTAGTATCACACAAAACACAACATTTCACACCCCAAGGGAATTCTCTACTAGGGAGTCAATAAATCAAAGATTACACCTTAGTTTTTACTATTATTTCAGCTGTGTCCCATTACACTGGCAGTCGGGCTGCTCTTTTTTTATTAGGTTAAAAAATGAAGGACTCTGCCACTGTGAAATAATCCAAGTGGTATCACTGTATAAGTGCATTTATATCAGTCTATGCCATGCACTTGTGGCAATTGTGCCTTCAACATGTTACATCTCCTCAGGCTTCTACTACAGTGGTTTTTTACCTTGCTCCCAAGCTACAGAAATATTTTGTACATGTCATGAGACTTAAAATGGCACGACTGCAGCATTCTGTCACATGCTCATGTACGTCATCTGGTTGCTCACACCTCAGTATTTGCAGCTGAATGTGCAAACAACTCTGAAAGCAATGTGATCAAGACAACACAAGGTGATCTGAATATTCTGTCTTATTATCTGATCTGTAATAGCTCACTCATACAAATGCCACCATCTGTCAACCAGTACTCATTTTGCAAATCACACTAGTACCAAATAAATGGAACAATGTTCTACTTGAACCTGTTTCTGGACAGTTGCAAGACTATCGTTATTTTTAATAAGTGCCTAAGTTTAATTTTTCTGGGTCTGGTACAAACACAAAACACACAACTGCACCACCTAGCCCTTCTTGTGCTTTGGAAAATGTAAAAGACTGACAGTGTTGAGCTTCTTTTAGTTCCCTTTGTTTAAGTACTTTATTCTTCTGGCTATCTGAAATGTATAAAGATGTGTACATATATTAATTCTACATGAGCACATTGTCCAGTCCACATGCTCTTTACTGTTCTCTTCTCAAAAGACCTAGTATCATTATTTTTGTATGCACTCTGAAAATCACGTCCAACTCAATTACTATTCGACTGTTGTTGTGTGCCTTCAAGTTATTTCTGACTTATAGCAACCTTAAGGCGATCCTATCACAGGGTTTTCTTGGCAGAATTCTTTCAGCGGGGATTTGCCCTTGCCTTCCTCTGAGGCTGAGAGTATATGACTTGCCCAAGTTTATCCAATTGGTTTCCATGGCTGAATGAGAATTCAAACCCTTGTCTCCCAGTGTCCGATTCTAACACTCAAACCACTATACTTCACGGGCAATAACTTGGAACAAGTCAGGAGACAAAAATGGGGGGTTTAGGCTGATGAGCAATTAGGATCACAGCACAAACCAGTGCAGAGGAGCAAAACACAAGACCAGAAGGGCAATATAAAGTTTAGACAGCTAATGTTCAAACAAAACCACTGAATCAGAAAGCCTACTTTATGTTTCAGTGGGGTTGTTTATGCTTCTTTTTACATCCAGATGGCCTCTGCTTTTTCCAGATTTGCAGCAACACTGGGCTTGTCTACACTATTACTATGGACATCAAGGTAAATCACACCAAATTTGGCTTAAGTGACCCCCCACACACACACACTTTGAGGTTGCCTCATTGTATAATGGCAGCCCGCAAGCCAGTTTCCCTGAATCATTTTTGGTCCCATGCCCACTGCTGCTCTGCTTTATTTATTTATTTTTCTTGTCTACCAACATATGCATTTCCATTTTTGTTGTCACATTCCCATTGGCTAGCCTGGTACAGGCAGGAACCTTGCCAGCATGATTTCCCCCCCCCCCCCCCTACTTGTTAAAAGCAGTTAATCGTAGGTGTGCAGATACAGGTATAAATATCAACCAAACAGATATACTGATAACCTGTTAAGCGCACAAATGCAGCACCCTTTAAAAATTATGAATGAACCCCTTGAACTTCCCAGTCTCTTGAGAATTATCATTTTCTGGCAGGAATGATCATGTGATCGTGTGACTACCAGTCCCTTACAGTCTGTCCCACTTCACCCACCACAAGTTACTCCTTCCATCACCAATGTGAATCCATTGGTCACACATCTGCTCATACAAATTTTCCAGGAAAGTCCAGAGAAAAATTGAGATTTTTTTCTCCTGCAGATTAGAAACCTCAGGTGCCTCAAAACCCAACAACACTGCCAATTGGTTAGAGCATCATGTGGCTGGAAACCCACTCATTTGGAGGGAAGCTTTTTTAAATAGTGTAGACAAGCCCTATGACACATAAATAATTTGCTGTACACAGTTGTTCTGAACCAAGTATTGTACTTCAGATAGGCTATACCAGTTGAGGCTGCTGGGAGCTGCAGTCCAACAAAATCTGGAGGGACGCATGATTTCCACCACTGTTCTATTGGTTACATCATTCCAATTGCTCCATAACATTGGATTCATAACAGCCTAGCATGCTGACATTAAAATGTCGATCCCTTTCTTTCATCTTTATGCCAGGAACGCAAAAACATGCCCAGTGCACAGCAGGGCATGTACTCATTAGGATATCCCCATCAATCTATATTCCCAAGGGAAATCCAGAAATAAAGGCAGTGTGTTAATTCTTACCAGTTCTACATTCAGGTGCCTCAAAAGGCAAGAAAGCAGGGGAAGATCTCTGATCATCAGTCCCTGTATCTGCATTGGCATGGCTCTGTGCTGATGTGCCTGACTAATATGGAGTGGGGCAATCCATAGGAACGCCAATCCATGGATGGCTAACCCACTGATATGAAGATCCCATTGTATTAATTACAAGACAGAGTCTTCCATTCTCTCCCTCTCCACTTTAGTCAGCCAGCCTACTGACTGGTAGATGCTAGAGTGTCTGCTTTAAGACTTTCTAGGGCAGTCAATGTGAGGCCTTTTGTTTAATTAAACAGCCATTGTTAATCAGGACTCACTTTAGGCCTCCAAATATCCTCCCTTAGATGGCAAAACAACGGTAGGGAGAGGCCTCCATGGGAGGAGGAGTGAAACTTTGGCCAGACTGCCCCTTCTGCCAGGAGAGGGTGCAGAAAGCTCAGAAGGGGTTCTAGAATACCTCTCTGTAGACACTCTACGCTCCCATCATTTGGAGGGCTGACCTCTGAGTCAAGCTCCTAGAAGAACCTTTTAGAGACCAAGTGCCCTGTTCCTGCACCAGGTGTTACTCGGTGCCGGGTGGGGTGGAACTTCTGGGGGTGGGAATTCCCCAAAGACAGCTGAAGGCCTGGAAGGGTTGGGGGAAGAGGAGGAATAAGTGTGCAACTGTTCCTCTTCTTTCCTCCACCTTCTGGTGCCTTTAGCTGTCTCTGGAGAGGCAGCTGATGGCACAGGAGGGTGCAGGAAGAGGAAGAACAAGCACACACATGTCGCAGGAAGAAGAAAGTAAAGAAAAGGAGGAAGACCTATCTGACAGAAGCGAATACCATGAATTAGAAAAAAATGAGTTCTCAAATGTTTCTCTGCTGCTGAAATGTATCCAGCTGTACTGTAAAAATGGCCCTCAAGAAGGTGTAAATCTGTTTCTTCAGCAAGGATTGTACCAAAGATGGTCACTTGGTTTGAAAGGACAAGAGAGTTCCTAAGCCTGATAGAACCCTCCCTTCATCCTCCATCTTGAGGGAGAGAGAGGCAGACTAGCTCCAACAGGCCTGCCTGGAAGAAGACAAGCCCTCCCTTCAGCCACCATCTTGAGGGGGAGAGGGGCAGGCTAGCTCCAAGAAGCCAAGTCCTCCCTCCAGTCCATCTCCCTTGGTCCAGGCCTCGGAGGTAGAGAAGACTGCTGGACCTCATCCCCTTCCCCACCACCTTTCCCTTCTCCTTTTGTGTCGTGTCTTTTTAGATTGTAAGCCTGAGGGCAGGGAACCGTCTAATTAAAAAGATTGTATGTACAGCGCTGTGTAAATTTACAGTGCTTTATAAATAAAGGTTAATAATAATAATAACAACAACAACAACCAAAAGAGAATGAGTTCTTGGTAAATCTTGTTGAAGACTTCTTTCACACAGCTCTGGTTATTAGCAGAAGCAACTCTGAAAGAAGAAAGCAGTTGCTAGATTCATTCTTACCATATTTGGGACACCTTGCTACTGAACGTAATGTGAACTTGGCCCTTCGGCAGGAGGCTATAAGGACCTTAAACATTCTGTTAACTAATGTTCCACAAGAGGAGAAAAAGAAGTTGCTTGTGTCCAAAGAAATGTGCCTGCTTTTGAAAGAATTTGCATAAACAATTCTGGATGTTGGTGACTATAACATCCAGGCTTCTCTTTACTTGTTAAAAGTAATGGGAAATGATAAAATGATGGTAATAATGGACAAAGATGATAATCATGAAAGTGAGGATCAGCCACAGCATAATCCAACAGTAGTGACCAGCCATCTGGAAAGAACAGAAGACATTTATATCTTTTTTCTACAGGGTTATTACTTTCAAGCATTTTTTTTCCACCTTCATTTTGCCTAATGCAATTTGATGATCTCAAGGGGCAGCTAGTTTTCAGTGTTGCTGATGTTAAAGCCACAGGGTTTGTATAGGTGTTTGCAATGTAATATTGTCATAATACAGTTGAATAACAGGAGGCAAACCAGAAAATAAAAGTTGAAATGCAAAAAAAAAAACAAAAAACAAAAAACAAAACAAAACAAAACAAAACAAAAAAAAAGGCTTTGTATGACAGAAAGCGCGCATGCCATAGGTTCGCCACCACGGTCCTAAAATATCTCTTGGGAGACATCGCTCTTTTTATACTAGATTACTATCTTGTAGCTGCCCTCAGCACTGCATACTATCTTGTTCTCTGCCCCAAGACATCACACTATATATCTGAGACTGTTTATCAAGAGGCACCTCTGAGATGCCAAAATAATTATTTCTTCACACTATAGGGGTTGCCTCTTGTGACTACATCTGAGCCTTATATTTGGCTCATTTTAGTGTCCTCAGAAGCTCAGAGATTGGGAAGGTTAGTGGTTGTGCTCATTTTCTCTAAGAGCAGATAGTGTTATTTGGGGCAAAGAACTATGCCTGAGATAAGAGGGAGAGGTTGGAAGAAATGAATGAACCAGCCTTTTAAAAACCTTGTCTGCTGCCTGGAAGAAAAGTAAAATATAAATCAATCAACCACCAATCAATCAGATTAATAAATACTCCTGCTCCTGCCTTCTGGAATGCCCTTCAACGAGAAGCAAGGCTGCCCCCCTCTTTGCTGGCCTTTCATCAGCAGGTAAAAATGGCTCTGTTTAGGCAGGCTTTTAATGTGTAGGCATGGGATGGGTTTTATATGGGATGGGTACTGGGATTTTGAGAGGCTCTTCTTTTTTCACCTGCTATACTATTAACACACTTATTCATTCATTTATTTAGGACATGCTTTCAAAAATTCAAAAACCAATACAAAGCTGGCCATGAAGAAGTCTTAGTTAAAAATTAAATTAAATTAAATTTAGAAAAATACACTCAGAGTAAACCAGAATAACTAAACAAAGAAGGAAACAGAGACAGCCATACAAATCCTCTGCATTCAGAAGCTGAATTACTGTGTGTATCTGTTCCTTGGAGAAACAGAGCACTTCCCATCCAGCATGCCAGAAACATTTCACACTGCAATTCCTGATCTATTGTTTGCAGTTGTTCTCTCTGTATCTAATTCACACTCCAAATAGCTTTGGTTTCTTCATGCTTTTCACTGCCATCCTTCATTGCCCTATTATGCCAAGTGGCAGGTAAATGGGAATAGAGCTTTGCAAGTATATCAGCAGATACAAAAACAAATAATGAAGACATTACTCTGTGCAGATTAGTGTTTGTTTCTTAAAATCAACGTGTGTCATTTTAAAAGATGACAGTGTATGTAAAAGGTTATAAGAGCAGCAGGGATAAGAGATTAAGCTATGGATCCTGAATTCCCACTTCATATCATAAACTCACAAACACATTAAACCTTCTCTCAACATCTAGTCTCTCCTCCTAAAGATGGCGGTAGAACTACAGATTTCTTATAAGAAATGCAATAATGTCTCTAGGCACCCAAACATCCTCTAAAATTATTATGCATCCAATGAAGTAGTCCATAATATGGAAATTTTGAGGGGTGAAGTGGTTCTGAGGGTGGGCTTGGGGAAGACAAATTGCTGCACAGTTTGGCATTTTGGTGTCATATGGAGGTAAAAATCATCCCCAAACACCACCCCTTTTTAAAACGGGGCAGTGGAAGTTATACAAGAAGGTTTGGGTAGCCACATAGAGTTCATGAGCAGCATTTCATTACCCCTGTGCAACAAGAATCAGAAGACAAAGTAGAGGAGCTCCTCTATTTCAGAAAGCAATTAAGGCCTCTTTGTCCAAAAGGAGATCTGGTAACTGTTTTGGGATTCCCAAGGTAGGTCAAAGCCCATGTCAAGTCTAGTAAGCCTAAAACAGGGGAAATGTGAGTGTGTGAATCGTCTGGACTTCATATGTGGAATGTTGTACCGCATGTGTCTGTAAACATCCTTTTGCTTTCCAACCTTTGTTCTCTCTGCATGAGTTCTTATCTCCTAAGGAAACTGGCACTGTTTGCTTGACTGCATGAGGTGGTCTATGTTGCTAGATAGTGCCACCTCCTGTGTCCTTGCCCTTTCTGACTGAGCTCTACCTGTGCTCACTGAAATGGAAATAAAATATTCTGCCCAGTTAGGAGCCCTACTTTATCAACAGATGGAGGTTGGAAGCAGAAGATATGTTCCCATCTGTCTACCTACTTAGGACATCATCACATGAGCCTCCTGCCTTGCCACAAGTGCATTATTTAAGGAAATGGAAACATACCTGTTTAGGAGCATTCATCACCACACTTCTCTGGAATAGTGCAAAGGTGCTGTTTTTGTGATTGATTGTCCCACACAATCTTTTCAGCTCACTTCCCCACCTTCCTGCCCTATGCCCTACCCAAGCCTGCCTTTATGGGTTTTATATTTAACACAGTTGTGGAGTTATGGTAAAGTGATGTAATTTTTTAAAAGGAAAGGAAATATGGAGCCAGTACTGCATGACTGCCCAATATTGGAACTACAGCAGAAAGGACATATCACACCTGAGGACTAATGGGGAAAGCAGCAATATTGGGAGCTTAATGGTGGGCTTTCCTAGCAGTGAAAATGAACCTCTATCAGTGCATTACAGCAAAGCAGCAATGAGGGAGATACAATGTTGTGTGACATGTATGGCCAAAGACATTATTCTCCAGTTATAATTTTGATTTAAAAGCCTCATGTGATAATATCCTGTGTTCTCTAATTTCCAGGCAAATGCCTATTGTGACTTTCACCATCTTAATTACAAACAGAGTGAGAATTGATATTTCATGAGACATTTTGAGAGCTAAATTCATCTCATTACTTGAGCAAAATTAAGAACTAAGCTTCAGGCTTTCTGGCATGTGGCCGTAGAGTCGATCAGATCTCTGCAACAGAGGAGCTAATATCTTTGTCATTTTCATCCCATTATACTTTGCTGCCTGGAAATGCCTAGTATTAACATTTTACAAGGTTTGGGCAATCTAATATATTTGGCTAGGTATGATTTTCAATTAAATATGTGATGTTATTTAGCTTCTTTACAGTCCTGTGATTTTTGCAAGTGCTAGAATTTTAGAAGAGAGATGGGATTTATCTTTCCTCTTTAATGCTTTTAAAAATATAATCAATATTCCTCAATAGGTAAACCATTTATATAGAATACACACACACATTCCATGCACAACTCAAGTTAATTAAACTGTGGACTGTATGTTAAATACATTTTTCAGTATACATCATAATAAATGTAATCAATTCCATCCAGGTCAGGTATACACAACATAACAAATTAAAGGTTATGGGCTGTCAACCAAACAGTAACTCCGTGAATATTATTAGATTATTTAATGACCGTAAATATCTGAAAATGAACTGAGCACTCATCCTGGTCATACATTGGACAAAACAATAATAAAGGAAGGAGCCCTGGTGGCGCAGTGGTTAAATGCCTGTACTGCAGCCACTCACTCAAAACCACAAGGTTGCGAGTTCAAGACCAGCAAAAGGGCTCAAGCTTGACTCAGGCTTGCATCCTTCCGAGGAGGTCACTTAAATTAGTACCCAGATTGTTGGGGGCAAATTACCTTACAGTTGTAAACTGTTTAGACACTGCTTAGGAGGTATGAAGCGGTATATAAATGAAGCTTGTTTGAAAGTCCAGATCTTCTTATTGCCATATTTAAACTTGATGATCTGAGAGCCACATAAAGAGCTGTTAGCATTAGTATTGTGGTGCAAAAGGTAAGTTTCAAAACTTCAAAATTCAGAATGCATAAGTCATAAATGTACAAATACTAAGCTCTACCCCCCATCCCGGGGGGGGGGGGGGAGGCCAGTTAAGTTTTCTAGCCAATTTCATATTCATCTTGGATTCTTTGAGGCAAACAGCAGGACAGTTTCCCTGAATGCAGTACATCAAAGTGTGGAATTAAAATGGAAAACACTATTCTTATTCTTATTCTTAATGTGAGAAGAGCTGGAAATGACAAACACTGGAAGGAAAGAAAGAAAATTATCTTGGAACAACACATTTGAGCTTTTTTGCTCCTTAAGGCATTTTACAGTATCCTGTTTTATTTTGAAAAGCATTTGTTACTATGGAAATACAGTTAATGTAAGCTTCCACATTTAAAGATGCTCAGTTGCTCAATATGTGTGCATGAGACAGAAACATGCACAACACCGAGACAGCTATAAAGAACCTTTGCCTAGCCATCAAGAAGTCTCTGCGTGTGTACTATGGCAGTTGTGGAAAGTATTATCTTAAAATACTAAAATTAAAAAACAAAAAAGTTCCTCGCAAAAAACCATAAGCCACCTTCCCAGGTTGGTTTGAAAGAATCGGGGATATGAAATATAAATTAATACATCAGTTGTACAGGCAGTACCTTCATATGATTGCCACCAAATACTCTGTCAAGGCACCACGAAGCCCACATTGCTGTCAGGTATGGATAAACTATTCCTCATGCCAACCTTGCCAGTCTCATGGTACATGGTCTCCAGGAAAGTGTGGCACTGGTGTAGATAGTACTGCATGTGAGGGAGCCAGCTTATAAAGTTTTCTTAAAAGGTGCATGTTATCCATTTTAACAAAACTGACAACCCCGCAACACCAGAGTAGCTTGAAGGAAAGCAGATCACTGTACACATGAACTGGATCTGTTTCTTGAAGCTTAGGTACTTTCAAGATCTACCTGATTTCAAGTAAGTTCAGACATTATTCCCATTCTAAATTAGGATGTGCCTGCTTGGCTGAGGAGCAGCTAGAGGAGACATTACTTTAATGTTACCAATAAATTTGCTTCAAATAGAAACTGAATTTGCTGATTCTTGTTTGGACAAAAAAAAATTCTCATTAGGATTTAATAGAAAGAAAAAATAATTTCAAAAACCCTAGAAAAATTTCACAGTAGGGCTGTGTGCATCTATTAACATATTGAGTGCAGGAAGGCAGTAAATTTCTCCCCTTTCTAGCCAACCCTTTCCTCTCCCTATATCTATGGAACAGTTACAGGGAGCATATAATTCTCTTTTTAAAACAGCTTCACTGACTACTGGCTCATTTCTGGGAACAATTCAAAGCACTGACCATGACCTATCACTGGTCTAGACTTTATGAAAGAACATCTTCCCCATATGAAACTGTGAGACTCCTAAGAGCTACAGGGGGCTCATTCCCACTTGCAGTTTAACCCGATTCCTGATTCGCCCTCGCTCCTCGATTCCAAAAGGTTCCTCATTCCCACTACTGTATAAAGTGGATCTTTCTCTTACCACAGTGTAATTGCTTCTTTTTTGGCATGGTTCTCATCCCCACTTGTTGCTCCACTTCAAAGTGCATGTCAATCATCAGTGATGTAAGCGTCAGCCAGGACTTTTGACATGCCTGTGCATGGGAGGTGGAGGAACATGCTATGCTTCTTAGCCATGCTGTAAGTGGAAGGCCTTTTGAAATCACTTCCTGGACAGAAGGCTGAAATAAAGGGCAAGTCCTGGAGAAGGAGGATCCAAAGTCTCCGATCCCCAACGTCATTCCCCCGGCTTCTCCCTCTGATCCCAGCCTCCTCCTCTGATCCCCAGCCTCATTCCCCTGCCACCAGCACGAGGACGGGGAAGAGCTTGGGTCACCCGGAGCAGACACACAGGCAGGGATGGAGGATGATAGCTAGACCTCTGCTGCCACCCAGGCTGAAGAGGAGGAAGAGATGGAGGTGGAGGCGGCGGAGGTCTAGCTATCATCCTCCATCCCTACCTGCCTGCTCTGGGCAGACCAGGCAATGAACAGAGCCATTTTTACCTGCCAACAAAAGACAAACAAGGAGGGGGCCAGCCTTGCTTCTTGTGAAAGGACCAGATGTATCCTCACCAGATGAGCCTGTGATGGTGGAGGGACCAAGAGAAAGCCTTTCCCTGAAGTTCTTTGGGCTCTAACAGGTTTGTATGGGGAGATAGGGCCTCTCAAATAATCTGCACCTAAGCCGTGTAGGGCTTTGTAAGTCATAACCAGCACTTTGAATTGTGCCCGAAAACAAACTGGTAGCTAGTGAAGCTGTTTCAGCAAGGAAGTTATGTGGTCCCTATAACTGGCCCCAGTCAGCATCCCGGCAATGGCATTTTGCACATGCTGAAGTTTCCGAACAGTTTCCAAAGGCAGCCCCACATACAGTGCATTGCAGTAGTTCAAACGGGATGTAATCAAGACATATGCCACTGTAGCCAGATCTGACGTCTTAAGGAATGGGCACATCTGGCACAAAAGCACTCCTGGATACTGCTGAAACCTGGGCATCCAGACTCACAGTGGAGTCCATGAGCACACCCAAGCTGCAGGCCTGAGATTTCAGGAGGAATGTAACCCCATCCAGCACAGGCAATCTCTCTATTCTCTGATCTGCCTTACAACTGACCAGGAGCACCTCTGTCTTGTCTGGATTAAGTTTCAATTTGATTGCCCTCATCCAGTCCATTACTAACAGCAGACACTGGTTCAGTACAGAGAAAGCTTCCTTGGAATCTGATGGAAGGGAGAGATAGAGTTGGGTGTCATCTGCATACCGGTGACACCTCACCCTAAAACTTTGGATGACCTCTCCCAGCAGTTTCATGGAGATGTTTAATAATATGGGGGACAAAACAGAACCCTGTTGGACTCCACAGGCCAGCTGCCAAGGAGTCGAACAGGAGTTCCCCAACACCCACCTTTTGAGTCCACTCCTCTAAGAAGGGCTTGAACCACTGCATAACAGTGCCCAGAGAGGCGACTTAGAAGGATACCATAGTTGATGGTATCGAAAGCCACTGAGAGATCTAGCAAGGCCAGTAGGGACACACCTCTCCTGTCCATTTCCTTGTGGAGGTCATCCATTAAGGCAACCTTCCCATAGCCAGGTCTGAAGTCAGATTGAAATGGCTCTAGAAAATACGTTTCATGCAGAAAGCCCTGCAGCTGGGAGGCCACCATTCATTCCAGAACCTTGCCCAAAGATAGAATATTAGAGACTGGCCAACAGTTATCCAGGATGATGGGATCCAGGGAGATCTTTTTCAGTAATGGCCTCACTACAGCCTTCTTTAGGCAGAATGTCAATCTACATTTCTGTAGTGAAGCATTCACCACTCAGCCAGTCCCCCTCTAGGAGCCAGGAAGGGCAAGGATCCAGTATGCACGATACATTTATAAAGTAATACCACCATGTACATAATATGTAAAAAAAAAAAAAAGGCCCAGTTGGTCTCATGCCCTTCACATTCCAACTACTAAAGACAAAAGCTTATTACATTTTGATGTACATGTTTTCCCTCACCTCTATTTTCGTAATTATGGCCCCATACAGACAGGCCAAAATAAAGCTGCTTCTGGGTCACTTTGGAGGCATGCTGTTTCAATGATGCATGTGCACTAAGAGTCTGAAAGCCATGCCAAAGCCACAATCCAGTCCTAAGGACTAGAGTGCAGCTTTGGTGCAGCTTCTGGACTCTTGCATCGTTGAAACAGCATACCTCCAAAGTGACCCGAAGCAGCTTTATTTTGGCCTGTCTGTATGGGGCCATTGTTTCTAATAATCCTCTGAGGGGAAGAAATGTATTGAATATAAAGTAGTGATGACTTTGCTGTTGTTAACTGCCTTTGTGGTGATCTCGACCCATGGCGACCCTATGGATGAGACATCTCCAGCCCCCCCCGCCCCTCCCCCATGCTCTATCCGTGATCTCTACATGGATCCACAGCCACACAGACATACACAATCAGATGTAGAGGCTGTAAAGTGGAAGGCACCAGCAAGAGACCACTGTCTATTATCAACTCCCCTTCATCATGTTTAGCCAAGCAAGATATTCCACAGGAAGGCAGAAGCCTGAGGCAGATCAATTATCCATTTACAGGGTGTGCAATACTGTTTCATGTTTAAATCCCATCTATAGTCAAATATATCTTGCTACAATATTTAGTATCCTTCCATAAGAGATGCAATATGTGGGAAAGATGTTTTTTTAAACAGCAATTGAAACTGTTCGGTTCTTTTGTTTAGTTTGTGGGCAAGGACTCTCTAGCATAGCCTGGTATATTTTATTCAATTCATTTACCATCTTTCCACTTCAGGTCTCATTTCTGTCTGAAATGAGAAACTGAAGATTAATCACCTTCTTTCAGGAATATTAGAGTCCTTGGAATCTGATTGAAAAAGGAATTATTTTCACCACAGTAAGAGGAACAGGTGGATTTCCTTGAAATACAGCCTTGCAAGCATCCATTATTTTTTAGAAACAGTGAGCTATAACAGCCTGCTCTCATTCAAACAGGCTATTGTTGATAAAAACACACACAATAAAATCAGTTTATTGAATTTTGATTGTAGTTTTTATATAGTAAATATTACCAGTATTTTATATACTTATTATATTGTTTCAGCATTTTAAACAAATTTTTCCAAATGATTTGGTTCATATTTTAAACTATATAGCTACTGTACTTGCTGAATATATGCAGTTTTTGTGATACATAAATCTGCCAGTCTGATTTAACCATGGTATTGTTGAATTTAAAACTCCCATTAGCCCTGGCCAGCACAGCCCATAATGAAAGATCGTGGGAGTTATAATTTAAGAAGATCTAGAAGGCCAAAGATGTCTAAACTTAAGCTAAATCAAGTTGGTCTCTGGGCACACAGTGTTGAACATGGCATAACCATGTACTCGCTCAAACATATTTCATATATTTCAACATTGTTGTTTGTTGTTGTGTGCCTTCAAGTCATTTCTGACTTACACAACAGTTAAATATGCACGTTGTTCTAGGCTGTTTCCAATTGATACACAGGCATGCAGAAAAATGAGTTCATTCATCACATTTCCATTCAGATATTTATACTAACACATTGCTTGTCACAATTTGTCTGATTAAGCTGTTAAGGAACAGAAGTGCATAAGAAATTAGATTTATTTGGCTAATAATTCAGCCATATGTGTAAGTCTTATACACACTACAGAGGTGATCCTTGTGTGCAATCCCTGACAGAATGTGGAGCATTAATTTAAAACATGACCTACACACAGATGTGTTTATGGATCTTTGTCTGAAAGAATTTCAGGCTAGCTCCACCTTCCTTGAGCTTTCAGCACACAGTGAACCCTGCACTATTTCCAATGACCTGTTGTCCTTAAAACTAGGGATAACTATTCTGATTGTTTTAATTTATTTGTATTTTTAAAACTATTTTTAAAATGTTACTTTGGTCTGATTTAAATATTGGATGGCATTCAGTATAGAGTCATAATTAGAGTTACATATCCATAACCGCTCAGTATTATGCAGTAAGTCTATGCTAATACCACCACAGCCCATCTTAAAAGCCAAGAGCCAGTTTGAGTGAAGGAAGTCCATTCATCTTCTGCTTGGGGCACAAGGAGGGTAACAGGTGAATAGGAATGTTATCCTCATTGTGCCCAGACTGGAAGTGAATGGGCCTCCTTTGCCTGATCCTGCTGTTGGCTCTTAAGGTAGCCTGGGGGATTGAACCAGGAGACGTTACTCAGTAGTCAGTGTTGAACAATGATACATTTACTTCTTTTCATCTCTATTTATCTGCTCTATTTATCTGCAGGCCTAGATAGGTGAGAGGTGATAAACAAATAACTAAACCAAACATTGGGATAGACCCCTCTTGGTTCATCTTTTCCCCGGGAAATACAGTTGTTGAAGTAGACTAGAGAGAGCAGATCTAAGATGTGTTTGAGCTTCAATATCTTTTCAAAAAAAAAATCCATACACTTATAATTAAAAAGGTACTTTTTTGCTTTGGTATTTGTTTCCAGTGCTGGCACTGAACTGAGCATAAACATCTATAGTTGGGTCTGGCTGTTCCATACTTTCTTCATTTTAGCAATTCTGGCAAAATTATTTTCTTGTTGCTCTTGAGCAACAATTGGGAGTCAGAAATACATCAATCTTTTTCAATTATCCAGAGAGTTACTTGTAGATCTGAAGCTATTTTCTACCTATGTATCAATTAAACTGTATTTAATCTAATCTGATCTCCTCACCTTTGAGTTCACCCTGAGGGTCAACTATATGTTCAGAAGAGGAAGGTCCACTCTTCATGACACACATGACAAACATTTAGTGCAGAAGTAAGAATCAGGTCAAAGAAAGCAATGTACAACATTTTGGCATCTCAGGGAAACTAGCATAGTTTCTTTTCTTTTTTTTAAATTATAAGTCAGGCCCAGCTCCACCAGGGCTAGCCTGAAGAAGAAGAGCCCTCCCTCCGGTCCATCTGCCTTGGTCCAGGCCTCAGAGGGAGAGAAGAATGCTGGACCTGATCCCCTCCCCTTCTCACCATTCCCTTCTCCTTTTATGTCGTGTCTTTTAGATTGTTAGCCTGAGGGCAGGGAACCATCCATTATCCCCTCTGTTGTAAGCCGCCCAGATTCCCAGTGATTGGGCAGCATATAAATAAATTCTATTATTATTATTATTATTATTATTATTAGTCACACCTTCATTGTGTGCAGATTCTGCTGCTTCATGGTACAACAAGCTCCACCTTCCAACTTTTAATGTATCTATAAATACATGCCATCGATGACAAGCACTATGGATACTCTCTTTTCAGAACAAGGGAAGGAAAAATTAGCCAATTAAAACTGTATCTGGAAAAGCTGGAAAAAACAAAGCAGTAATCTAAGAAGTAAATAGCCATTAGGGTAAGGAAGTCTCATGTGGGCTCAATAGTGCTGAATATTCTTCCCCCACCCCTCTCACTCCTTTTGGCACACCTGTGCTGTGTTGGAGAGGAAGCAATTCAAAATTTAGGATCTATCCTACTATTAACAAATTTGGAATAAAAATAATCATCTTCTGGCAAGCATTCTGTAGTGTTTGATGTGCATATTTTGTCACCATTATCTACTTGTTTGCACACTGCCTGAACAATATTTTGTTTGATGTAAGCAAACTGAAAACACTTGCCACAGTTAGCCAAATGAGAAGCAGGGGGAAATTGATAAAAATTGAATATTGTTATCTAGGTTCTGGAACACGTCATTAGAACAGCAGACAATACATTGGCTAATCCACATGGTTTATTTGCATGACAGTATGTGCGTACTTGTCAAGGCCAGCCGAAGACAGATTTATATAAGGATGGTATCCTTCCCTATTCCATATTGAGAGCCGAACAGACTGCTAGCTCTGGCAAAGACAGACTGACCTCCAATTCAGCTAAAGGTAGCAAGTTAGATAAATGGCAGACAGTGTGGCATATATGGGTCTGGCCTCCAGCACTTCATTTCTACTCTGGCATTTTCTTCTGAGGCAACCACCTCAACTTTACCCAATGATAAGTTATCCCTATCTATTCTTAGATTAAAGTCCCACTGAAATTAGTGGGACAAGCTTTTGAGTAACTATGGCATGAGATCACACCATATCATTATTCCACCCACAAGATTTGCATGAGTTCCTGCAAGTGACATGAGCCTGGAGAAAAATGGATATTGATGTTTTCTTAAGTAGTTTTATTTTTTTTAAAAAACTCTATTAATAGACATAGACTGAAGCCCCCAGATAGCTCATGTTTCAGGCTTTTCTACCTAGCATCTGAAGTAAATTGAACTGGAATTTGAATTGAAGGGTCAGCTGGACACTGGACACCTTCTTGATTCTTTTCAATGTTTGTGTAAAATGTAAGACAATGAGGAATCAACCTTTCTTGTTAAGAGTATTGTATTCAAATGGAAATGGCATCAGCAAATAGAGGCAGAGAAACTGGGGAAATCTGTGGAAAGTGTCTGGCAGAGAGGTTGTGTTTGTGTGCATAATATTCATTTCTCTGATGAAATGTTACTGATGCAGATCATAAAATCCCTTTGTAACAAAAATTTAAAAAGTGAAACAAGTTCTGGAAATAGTTTATAATAGTCATTCAGTAGGTGTGGCCAGAAATACAGAAATTCCTGGGGTATAAGCATTCTGACACACGGGAGTATAACAATGGCATATCCTCCATCATTTTACAAATAAAAACTGGGACACGTGTGGCCAAGCAACATGATGCATCATGATGGGAAACGTTATTAAAAAGGGAGAGCACAAAAGCTAGGAGAGACTGCATCAACATTCCTTTGCCTTAGGGCAATATTCCACCCATTCTACTCCTCTCTCCACTGCAGAATTAACTGAGGCCCAAAAATACTGCAGAAATAATCCAGTTTGAGACTTCTTGGGAATTGTAGTTTGTTGTGGCACCAGAGCTCTTTGACAGAAAAGGCTCAATGTCTCACAAAAGTACATTCCCCTGAATTCCCTAGCATTGATCCAGGGCAGTTAAAGTGGTCTCAGACTGGATTATTTCTGCAGTGTGTTTTAGACCCGAGTGCAAACTACTGTTGCGCTTTCAACTCAGTTTGTAGCAATTGAAATAAGTTGTGGGAAAAGGGGGAAAGGAGGATAAAGAAAAAAAAAACTGGAACATCTTAAAAGCAGCTGTAAAAATGGGGAGACAGAGGATTACCGTATTTTCCGGTGTATAAGACGACTTTTGAACCCTTTTAAATCTTGTCAAAAGTTGGGGGTCATCTTATACACCACGTAAGCCCAACTTCATCAGGCCGGAAGAGAGCCCCATGGCCCGGCGCATGCACCTGGCCTCCTCCTGCCCTCCGGAGGCCTGCTGGAGCTGGCGCGCGCCCGGCTGCGGGGCTCTCTTCCGGAAGGCAGCCCCGCAGCCCAGCGTGTGCCCACCCTGCGCCTGTTTCTAGCCTCCTCAGAGGCCTCGGAAAGCAGCCCTGTGGCCCAGCATGCGCGCGCCCTCCCTCACCTGGCTTCCGAGGTCAGAAGGCAGCACCGCGGCCCCCCAAGCACCTGCCCTGCACCTGCCTTCCGAGGCCTCTGAGGAGGCTGGAAGGCAGCACCGCGGCCTGGCTTGCGGCCACCCTGTGCCTGCCCTCCGAGGCCTCCTAGAAGGCCGGAAGGCAGCACCGCGGCCCGGCGTGCGCCCGCCCTGTGCCTGCCCTTCGAGGCCTCCAAGGAGGCCAGAAAGCAGCACCGTGGCCCAGCATGCACCCACCCTGTGCCTGCTCTCCGAGGCCTCCGAGGAGGCTGGAAGGCAGCACCGCAGCCCCGCATATGCCCGCCCTGTGCCTGCCCTCCAAGGCCTCCGAGGAGGCTGGAAGGCAGCACTGCGGCCTGGCATGCGCCCACCCTGCACCTGCCTTCCAGCCTCCTTGGAGGCCTCAGAAGGCATCCCCGCGCCCCGCGTGCACCTGCCCTTGCCTGCCCTCCGAGGCCTCTGAGGAGGCCGGAAGGCAGCCCCGTGGCCCGGTGCATGCCCACCCTGCGCCTGCCTTCCAGCCCTTTGGAGGCTTGCTGGAGCTGGTGCACACTCAGCCTGCTCCTTCCTTCCCAGGCCTCCACAGAGGCTGGAAGAGAGCAACGCAACCCAGCGCGTGCACCCAGCCTGCTTCGTGGCCTGACGCGATTGCCACCAGCCTCCTCCCGCCTTCCAGGGGTAGTCTTGTACGGCGAGTATATAGCAAAATCTATATTTTTATTTGAAAATTTGGGGGGTCGTCTTATATGCCCCATCACCTTATACACCGGAAAATATGGTAATTGGCACTGTACTTCTAAAACAGAACTATTGGAGGGAATGCATTTTTTAACATTTGTGTTCTTTAAGAAACAAAGCACCTAACACTGATGGGAAGGAAATTCTAATCTATCAGAATAAAAATAACATGCATAACAGCTGCTTCCCTAAGATCAACTACAAAACCAAGAAACTTTTTTATCTATGTCGCTAGACTATCTTGCAATATAAAAATCAAAAAACGAATGAGATCACTGAATAAAATGTATAGCTTTACTCTCAGAAGAAGGTTGTTTGGTAAACTTCAGATTGATGACATCCTGTAAGAACTTTGAAGAAGAGGAGAGCCCCATTTTTTCAATACATCGGCTGCAATATTGGGGTTGTACAGGCCATTCAGACATATAAATGGTTGACTTAATATCTGATGCTTTAGACCTCTATGCATGTATAACATGGTAGCTCCTGAAATGCTTCCCAGTGATAACTGAGAAGACAATGGGGCTTTCCCACTCTTTTGTCTTTCTCTGGTGGGTATAGCACCCAATGCCCATTCTAAAATGGAAAATGCATAATGCAGAGACAAAAGGGCCATAGCATTTGTAGCTTTGCACTAAAAAGGTTCTAGGTTCACTCCCTGGCATATAAATATTTTTATATTTTTATGATTTTAATTGTACAATTTTATCTTATGTTTATATATGTTTGCTGCCTTGAGTCCCATTTTGGGAGAAGGGCGGGATAAAAATAAAATAAAATAAAATAAATAATAAGAGGGGCTGAGAAAGAATCCTGCTTGGAAACCCTGATGAACCTCTGCCAGATAGGGCAGAACACTGAGCCACACAGTCCAGTTCAGTGTCTTAGCATAAAGCAGCTTCCTATATTTGTACTGAAAGCCACTGGTGCGAGCAACATTATTATTTCCATTTATGATGCTGAAAAAGAAACCAAGACATTCCTGCTTGATTTTGTGGCTGTCCCCCCAACCTTCATCTATTGCAATACTTTTTCCCTGTCTCCTGATGGGGTAGGAATTCATCGGCTGGCACTCAGTATCTGAGCAAGGATCAGATCAGGTCTCCTGCTTCCCTGTTATATGTTCTGACTGCCTGTCCAACCTATTTGTTTTAAACAATGCCTATGATACCACAGGCTAGACAGCTACAGTTTGTTCTTGCTTGCCCCCACACTGTTTGAGCCTCACCCACCAGGGCTCAGTTGGGAGTCAGGCACGCTATTTAGAGAAACAACAGGCAGAAACTCAATAAATAACAGAACTTTGGCCTTGCTGCGCTTCCCATAACACAGTCTTGCCACCATCAAGCCCAGGGGAAGCTGATTGCTTGTAAACATCACCAGTGTCACCAATTCAGAGGCATTTCAAGGGAGGCTTTTTAGCCGCTAAATCCATTCTGGTCCTTCTGATGGCCCCCAGAGCAAAGTCTCACTGTAAGAAAGGAATGATTTTCTTACTTTTAAAAGTTAACAGTTCCCTTCTCTTCTTTAGTTTAGGCTCCTTCTAGGGATTGTGTACAATTCCCATAAGAGGTAATGAGAAAGGGATGTAGAGTTATAGTGTCCAGAATATCAGGAGCGCCTGCAATTTTCTTGCCCTGCCCAGCAGCTGATTATTGGGTATATATATAATAATCCATTTAAAAGTAACATATATGGATAACTATATCATTATAAAAGTAATTGGTATATAGCATGAGGGGAGAAAAACATTTTAAGTGAGCAGAAGGTTGTGAGTTTGAGGACATAGAAATGGTTTTGACAGACAATACCGCACTACACTGTTACAGTGCTGTTATTCCACTTTAACTGCTATGGCTGCCTCCTGTGGAATCCTGAGATTTGCAGTTTAGGGAGAGGCATTTGGAATTCTCAGCTAGAGAGCTCTTAGGCTAAACTACAAACTCCAGAATTCCACAGGAGGCAGCCATAGCCATTAAAGACAAATAATATTGCTATAAGAATATAGTGTGGTGTTAGCCAAAATATACACTGGTACCATAGACACTGAGCCAGCAGGAAATATTCAGGTTGGGTTAGACAAAACATGGAGAAAAAGGGAACCATAGTATGTGCACAGCACATTTAGCTCCCACTTTTGAATATTTAGGACAAATCAGGGAACAGGATGCTCAATAAATGAGACGCTTTAAAATATGAGCCAGCCGGAGCCAATGGGAACAAGAAAGTACAAATTTAAAAGAAGAAACAAACAAAAATAAGCAAGAGTGAACTATTTTTAAACATTAATTTCAGATGGTTTCCTAAATGGCAAATGTTCAGTAGTGCATAATAGCAGAAGCAGGCCCATGTATCAAAAAGAACCGAGCACAAAATGAAGCAGAAGCACATAATGTTAAAATAACTACTTTAAAAATGTGAAATTGTCAATATATCCTGCAGGCAAAATAAAATCATCCTTATTGCACAGTGGGTGGGGTGAAGATCTTTAGTTCCAGATGGCAAGTTCTGCCCGAGGCTGGTAAGCAATAACCTGTATCAGCATGCTAACCTTTACAATCATTTTGGCAAAACTGATTACACAGCCTCTGGTGGTAACAGTTCAAATGAGGGAGGCTCAACTAGGTATATTCCTAAACTTTCTCTTGCCAATATTCACTGCTTTCTAACACATTTTGAATTATATATGTGGCCACAATATACCCTCCAAGTCTCCCAATTTGCTATGGGCCATCCCAATTAATTCTCTGTCATCCCAATTTCTCAGCTGCTTTTAAAATGTCCTAGTTTCTCTCTCCTCCTCCCACTTCCCCCTTTGTCCTTCGCTTACTTCACATGCTGCAGAGTAGTTTGCATTCAGTTAGCAAGGAGGAGGAGAGAGGAGAGGGTGGGATTTAGCACTTGCCAGTTGGCTCAGGGGAAAAAAACAAACTGCTGCACCTTGTCCTAGCTAGTGGGTCTTTCCTGATTAAAAACTTCAGCCATTTTGACCTCACTCTGATGTTGCTTCACCCCATGTGTCCCAGTTTTCATCTGTCAAAGGCTGGAAAGTATGCTGTTTGAAAAGCCACCATACGTAAAAGAATACAGTAATCTCACAAAGCGCCAGAGAAACATTCGCTGCTAGAATGAATTTTGTTCATTTTTTTTCCTGGTTTAGATGTCAGATATAGCCAGATGTTGGTCCATACACTGCATCCAGTCACTTAGAACAAGCTATTAAATCTCTATAGCATAATGTTGATATGATACTGAACAGATCCAACATAGGTTTTTGCTGAAGTCAGAAGAAATAAAGCTCCTTTGTAAGTTACCTTAATAATATTGTTAATAAATTTAAAAAGCAGATTAGCATGTTCATTGTGCAATATGCCTAAAGACACACACACACACACACACACACAGAGAGAGAGAGAGAGAGAGAGAGAGAGAGAGAGCAATTGAATAAACAACAAGAAAAAAAGAACATCCTTATCAAGTTTTATAATTGGATATGGCATTATACTGGTCTGTACTCTGAGGAGCTTATGGACCACCATTCAACACAGAGATAACAGCAGCGGAGACAGTACTAGAGAAGATACAGTCACTTTTATTCCACATACTTAGATTTAGGCTACAGTCCTATACACAACTGAGAGAGATTCCTGTTGAACTCAATGCAAAGCTGGGAATGACACACACACATATACAGGAATATATTACAAGTAACAATGGTACTGCAACATCTTACTTTTTTGCATAGTGCCGAACAAGTGGCACTGTTACTTTTCAAAATAACATAATAGTTGGTAACATTGGCGGGATAGAGACTGTCCCTTTGGGGCAGCCTGCACCCGCCCCTTTCCCCGACGGATCAGGGCCTCAGCGGCCACAGCGGCACCCCAGAGGCCCCGATCTGCTGCTTTTTCAGGCCTCAGGGAAGCGGCAAAACACCGTTTCCTCATGGCCTGGAAAGGGGTGTCCTTGGGGCTTCATGTGGCAGGGAAAGGGAGAAAGGGGCCGCTCAGCCCCTTTCTCTCTGTATTGCTGGCGCGGCTGTTTAAAGGCCACGCCAATGATATGCACAACGGAAGGAGCTCCGAAGCAGAGCTCCTTTCGGAGCCGCTGGAAGGGCACCACAAGCACCCTTCAGCGGCGCCAAAACATCATGGCTGCGCTGCACCGTTTGGGAACATCGTGGCCGTTATGTCAAAATGGCGGCACCTGTGTGCACAGGACGCCACCATTTTGACGCACTGTCATGTGCTAGGGATGAGGCCAACCCCTAGCACATGACAACTGAAAAATGGCTGTTCTGATTTGCTACATTTCTTCTCCAAAATTTCAAAATACCAGCCATGATCAGCTTTATGCAGGAACAAATATAAGGACACTAGGGGGAAGTTGTAGTCATTGATATTTGCCTTTCTGAATACATGAAAGAACTCAAATAAAGTAGTTATGGAAAGACATTTTGTTGAAGACATTAGTCTCATCACTCATTTTTTTTAACACCTGAGGCTTGTTGTAAGAAAATGTGGAGCTCGTCTCAAGCATTCACATATTGGCAAAGCTTACAAGGCATTTCCAAGAAATCAAGAGTGCATGAAACAATGAACATGTTTTAAATGTCAGTGGCTACAACACACAAAATTGAAGAGTTATTCAAAATTATAGTTTAGGTAATGAGGGAAAGGTGTGTAAGTTAGGTAAATTGTGGAAATAAATGGACCAATGGAAAAATGCATTAAAAAGGTTTTTTTTTTGGGGGGGGAATCAGTGTGTGAAGAGAATGCAAAGTTTTGCAAACTGAAACAAAAAATCAATTGGAATTAGGGAAGACAATCTAGATGAATTTAAGAGAAGTAAGGATTAATGTGTTTTCACATTGCTAACATGTCATTATCAATCTTTTCACCTATATCTAATATTCTTTAAAATAAAAAGTGTTGGTTATTAAATTTAAAGCCCTATATGCTTTGAGTCCAGGTTACCTATGGTATAGTCTTCTCTCATATAATCTGCTGCTTACAGTCAGATCCTCTAGGGAACATTTACTTCAACTTGCAAGGACTAGACTGGCAACTGTCACCCAGAGGACCTTTTCATCAGCTGCCCCTAGACTGTGGAGTGACCTGCCTGGAGAGGTGTGACAGCTGAACATGCTGTCTGAATTTAAAACAGTGTTAAAGATATACAGTATGTCTCCAAGCAGGCCTATCTAGTTGATTTAAAACTGGTTGATTTAAATAGGTATACAGTCGGCCCTCAGTATCCGCGAGGGATCCACTCTGGACACACACACACACCCCGCGGATACCATCGATGCATCGAAAATCCATCGATGCTCATGTCTGCATTGTTCTCATTGGTGGTATGGCCACATGGCTGCACCACTACTGGGGACAGTGGGACCCTTCCTTCCTTCTTCCCTTCTGGCTCTCACCGGCAGTAGGCAGGTGGGCTGCCGCTTCCACTGCCGCTTCCTCTTCCTCCTTCTTCTACCTCTTCCTCCTCTCGCTTCTTCTTCCTCCTCCTCCTCCCTTCCTCCCCCTTCTCCTCCTCCTCCTGCCTCCTCTGCCGCTACCACTTCCTCCTTCTCCCTCTCTTCTTCCTCTCACCTCCTCTCCTTCTCTTCCTCCTGCAGTCACCGCCGCCTCCTCCCACCTCTTCCTCCTCCTTCCATCTCTTCCTCCTCCTCCTTTGCCTCTTCCTCCTCCATCACCACCACCTCACCACAGATTTGCCATCCGCAAATACTTGAATCCGCGGATGGCAAATCAGTAGATATGGAGGGTGGACTGTATTTTTAATTTTATGTCTGGATGTTTTTTATGCATAATGGTAATCTCAATCCTATGTTTACATATTTTAGCCTATGTGTTTAAATGGTTTAATATGTTTAGTTATATCTTGAATTTTAATCTATATTGTTCCCCACTTCAAACATTGGGTAAGAAATTGTTGTTGTTGTTTGTTGTCTTTTAACTGATGTGGTTTGTCTGTTGATTGTTGTTATTCCCCACCTCAATCCATGGGGAGAGGTGGATAAGAAATAACAACAACAACAACAACAACAACAACAACATTCCACCTCTGAGTAGCCCTTGCCTAAGAAAACCCTATGAGATTCATGAGGTCATCCTAAATTGACAGACACATACACAAAGAATTATTTTTAAACTTTTTTAAACAGAGCCCCAAAAGCACTTAACATGAGATCAGTGGCATTTTCTTAAGGCTCAATGGGAAATCTGGAGCATGACCAAGCATGAACAATTCTTTAATTTCTAACCCTGGTCTGTGACACTGACATTAACACAATATGCTGTGACAAGATAGCCCACAGCTAATGTGATGAGACATGGTGCTGGAATTTAAATGGAATCATTAATGTGTTCTGAAAACATTATTCTGCTGAGCTCAATTTGTTCTAATGATTCAGGACACCTACATTGAAAAACTGGTTACAGGAGGAAAACAAAATCCCACTGGTCTCCTGGTAAACATTTTCATTATAACAGCAGGGTTTACATAATTGTTCAGTTGTACTATTATATCGTAATCAGATCAACCACAAATTAACATTCGGGAAGATTATATTTCTAAGCCTCTTACTACAGATGAAAGCATTATCCATTTCATTAACACAAATGAAAGTAAGTAGCACATATATAATGCTCTCTCTCATAACTGCTAACATAGGGGTGTTCCTCAAGGTAGATTTCTAGGTAAATCCAAAAAGTTTCGCACACATAAATGGATCGGCCAGGGCTGAGTCTAGCAGTGCTAGGATTCCACTTTAACTGCCATGGCAATACCATGTGGAATCCTAGCATGTGTAGTTTTACAAAACAATAGAGCTCTCTGGATGAGAATTGTAAACTGCAAATCCCAGTAGTCCACAGGATGTAGCTTTGGCAGTTAAATTGGAATCATAGTGCTATAAATGTGCAGCATGAATGAGCACTGCTCTAGACTACTTCTGTTCACAGGACTCTGAGGATAACAAGCAACCATGTATACTAGCTGCAAAGGGTGCAAGCCAGGGCCAGTAACTTGTCAGCTCAAATAGATTGTGTGAGGCCTAACCCTACCGGTTCCAACAATACCCTGGAAATTTCCCGCGACCACTTTCCTTCAACTAGGGTCTTCGCTTTTGTTTAAAAGACACAGAAGACAGACTCTCCTGGAATATAAAATGTGTGAATTTTGACAAGTAATTCATCACAATTACTCATTGCAATATTATGAACACAATATGGTGAACTACTTGTTTTAGTTACTTTTCATTACTTTTTTGAGAGAGAGAAAAGAGAATGTATATAGCACCTTCATACTTTGAAGTCTTTCTTTTCTTTTTTTACATTTATGTCTGAACCTTTACCTTTAGGTCTGAGAAGCTAGTAAAGGATGAAATATTAGAGATGCAATAACAGAAAGAAGAAAAGAAAAGAAAGACATCAAATGAGTAAAAATCTGGAATGGG
>NC_056524.1:112149410-112178778 GCF_019175285.1 Sceloporus undulatus | reverse complement strand
AGGAAGGAAGGAAGGAAGGAAGGAAGGAAGGAAGGAAGGAAGGAAGGAAGGAAGGAAGGAAGGAAGGGCCTGAACAGACAGACCAAAATACAGTTGCTTCAGGTCACTTTGGAGGTATGCTGTTTAAATGATGCATGCTTCCTAAGAGGGCAGCTCCAGACCTAAGGACTGGAACACAGCTTTGGCACAGCATCTAGTCTCTTAAGATGTGTGTATCATTTAAACAGCATACCTCCAAAGTGACCTGAAGCAGCTTTATTTGGCTTGTCTGTTTGGGCCCAAAGATTTATGTGACAGCCATTGATTCTGCAGTGATGAAAGAATTTGCTTGTATTGCATGTATGGTCCTCAAGAGGGCAGTATAGTAGCTCTAATGTTCTGCAAAGCCAATCTTTTCCAAGTGAGATTTTTAGTACTGTACTTTTTATGTTTTGTTTTAAACTTCTTTGTGTGAATCAATTTATGCCGCTCTTCTTTCTTTCTTTTTTTCTCTTTTTCATTAAAATTACTCTGAGGAACTGTGTGATTCACCCCATCAGCCCATTTTCAGAAGGGAGCTAAATATACATGTTAAAAGATGCTAACAGAAGCACATTAACCAAGCTATGAACTGAGCTCCACAAATACAACCTTCTATATTCAACCTAACAAGGAAATCTTAGCGCCTCATCATCACTGGTTTTCCTGAGAGGGCTGCAATCCACTTTATAAATTCAGATTTTATTGAGTTTTCTATGTTCCATCCCCCACTTCAGCCAGACAAGTAAATCAAACTAGCAAGCAGCATCTACAACTAAGCCAAATGCAGTTCTTCTGCCTAAATGCCTAGCCATGGTCCTGGCTGATACCATCAGGAGAGACTGCCAGAAGTGAATGCTCTTAATACTTAACAAATGTACTATCTTAATCTATGTATTTCATACTATATCAATTCCTATCAGTCCTGCTGCTTAAGTGAAAAGATATCCATTGATGTCGTCAGAAATTTTGCTTCCACAGTTGAAAAACAAGATGGAAACTGATGGAATTTGGTAGCTGAATTTACTGCTACACTGGTGATCCGTAATATCCTCCTCAACACCTGAAGGTGCCAAACTACATCATCCCTTCACATTCACTGGGGTTAGGAGCACAAGACCCCCATGAATGTTGAAAAACTGCAAATAACCAAAACACTATGTTTTTATCAGAAAGAACACCTCTCTAGGACTCTCTAGGTCTTCCAGTGCAACTCTGTGGTCAAGATCTGCCAGACATTGACCATAGAAATGCACTGGAGGAGCTGGAAACACCTAGTGGAGTGTTCTCTCTAGGAATTGCTAGGTCCTTCAGGGCGACATTTGGTTAAAGTTGACCACAGAGTTGCGCCGGAGGACCTGGATATTCCTGGAGAGAACATATTAATAAAATCTGAGAATAATAAAATCTGCAAAAGTCAAAGCCACAAATGGGGAGGGATGAGTGTAGTTTGGAGGGCAGAAGGGACTAGTTGGGGATTGCAGGAAGAATAGTCATTGGAGGGCTGCCACTGCGTGCTGCTCCCCAATATCCACTACAAGCTATTTACCTCAAGTTGCTTAGGCAGGGGTGGGCAAATGTGGCCCCCGCTGGGGGCACTTTTCCAATTGGCCAAGTGCTGATGGCCCACATCTTTCTTCTTTGGTTTTTTAAAATAAACATCTTTTCTTTCAAAAGTCAGTGCTTCATTAAAACACAGAAGGAAATCCCTACTTTTTTAAACTACAGAAAATAGGGAGGGCCATTCTCTTCCCTCCTTCCCTCCCAGTGGCATCACTAAGGTTGGCATCTGTCACTATGGTCCTCTTTCTTCCTTCCACGGAAGGGGTGCTGATGCTGTGCTAGCACTGAGAAGGTGGGTGGAGAGGCAGAGAGAAAGTGGGAATGAGAACTTGTCCAGCTGAAGATATCTTTGGCAAATGGCTTCCAAAGATTTGTGGCAGACTATGCTGCCATGAAACCACAGCACCAAATATTTCTCTTTTTTTAACCCTAAGTGGCTAAAGGGAGGGTGCAAAACAAGAAATGGGCAGTACTTTCTCCACCCCTGGTGGGCAACCATATTTTTATTTGTTGTCCATAAAAAATCACCTATTTGTCCATTATATGGTATTACCAATCTCAGTTTACAGCCATGCAATTTTAGGGCCCCAAGAATTCACAGACTGTCTTGTCTGGTGTTTTACTTAATTTGTTTGATCCAGAATCCTTATTCCTTTCCTCTTTATCTTAAAATAAGCCACAGTTAAGCCTTATTGCATGCAATGGGAGACAAGTCCTTTTGATTGCATTGGCTTCAGTGAAGGTTACGATTCAATTTGAGCCTTTTCTACTCAGAAGTCAGTTAGTTCAATGCGATTTACTCCCAGGTGAGTCTGTATTGGGCTACAGCTCATTTTTACTGGACCAAAGCCTGTGTTTGTTTATAAACTGTAATATCTTCTATTTAATCCATCAATTTAAATGTACATGTTATTATGTAAAAACAGTAATTCAGTTTTAGTGCTTGGAAACAGAGGAGTAATAGATGACAAATATTTGGATATATGATTTGTCACTCACACCATGACCTAATTATAGAGATATAGGTGTACTTTTGAATTCACATGATTGCAGTTCCATGACTATAAGCCTCATATTATTGCAGTAACCATGTAATAATCACTCAAATCTAGTGTGACTCTGGCTCAAAAGCTTTAATGCAGGACTAGAAAGCTTTCAGTATTCTAGATGCTGGGGGACTGGAAGTTCAAACATCCCTATCATACTGGTCAATGGTGAAGAGAGATGTAATTTAGTATCTAGAAGGCCATAGGTTCTCCCTCCCACATGTTAATTCAATTAAATATGTTCAATGCAAGACTATAGAATTAAATGTAAGTGCATAGAATGAGAAGTTATTGACAACCCCAAAGCTCTGATTTAGTTGTTCAAAATGGAATTTATTTTTAAATCAGATAGATAGATAGATAGATAGATAGATAGATAGATAGATAGTCTTCTGGAAAACACCTTGATATTGCAAATCCATTCTAGACTCTGAAAAATCAAAATCTATTTTTAATAGAACACACCTTTACAGAGAAGCAATTCTTATAAGCCCCAGATGCATAGCCATAAGAGCAGACTGTCTTTATAGATTGCAAAATGCAAGATTACTTCCAAATCCAGTTGCATATTACAACTCTGAACTACTTTTAAAAAAGTTGTTAAACAGATTACATTGGAAGGTTGCATTCATCTTTAATTAAGGTTGCTCAGTGGAGTAAAAGCAAAACCTTGTCTTTAAAGGGGGAAAAAACCCTCCTTTTATTTGAAGATGCTTTGTGTGACATATATCCAGTAAGTAAAGGTAGGAAGTAGAAGGTCTGATATATGTGTTTGCAGTTTGAACTGTCCAACAAGGCTGGGAAAACTTAGTGAATGCTACTAGTAAATGAAATTAAAAAAATATTTATATTTTTTGGCATATAAGTCTGATTTGCATACATGTGCAGAGACAGTGGGAGAGTGAGCAAGCACAAGGATATGTTTGAGGAGTAACACTTCAATGCAAGATTTGCACTAAGCCATTTTATATGTGTCAGCAAACACATTACAGAGACTAAGGGCATGTCTGCATGGGCCAAAGGGCAAATGTAGGCCAGAAGTGTTCTAGTGATATGGAACACCCCTACCAGGTCGAGGTTTCAGATGGCATGGGTAGAAGAGATGGCCATTGCAGGCAGGGCCAAGTGGCATATGCAACACTGGAGTTGTGCTAGCCAGCCATTGAATAGCCATTTGAGGTTCCTATACCTAAAAGCTATGTGAAATTTTAGCCCTATTCCATGCAGCCATTAAAAGTATAGCATGGTGTAGTGGTTGGAGCATTGGACTATAACTCTGGAGATCAGGGTTTGGTTCTGGACTCAACCATGTGAATGCACTGGGTGATCTTGGGCAAGTCACACACTTTCAGCCCCAGAAAAACCACATAATAGGCTCATTTTTGGATCACCATAAGTCAGAAACTACTTGAAGACACACAACAACAACAAGCACAATCCTGTTTCTTGGTCATGAGCCCACCTGTGAGATGAGTGTTTCTTTTCTACAGGTTCACCATCTTGTGTGGTGACTTTGGGTTGCTAGTTTCTCCTGGCCAAAACAGTTGTAACAGTCTGTACAAGCGGGGTTGTTGGTGGCTTCTCTGTAGGTCAGGCAGTAAATCTGCTTGGGTTTTAAAGGCGCTAACAGAACCCTCTCTCACAAAATGGTTCAGCTCCTTGAATAGCACCTACAATCCACTTAGAACCCACAGCCAATTTACTGCCCACTAACTGGGAGCTACCAGCTGCCATTAACACAATCTGTCTTAAAATGTGATTTTCCTTACACCCCAAAGGGTGCTCAACAATGGCTACTTTTCATCCTGGAGAGAAGTGACCAATGGGGTCCCACAGGGCTCTGTCCTGGGGCCAGTGTTATTCAACATCTTTATCATGACTTGGTGACAGATTGGGGCTACTCATCAAATTTGCAGATGACACCAATTAGGAGGATAGCTAATACTTAGAGGACAGATCAAAATGACCTGAATAGACTAGAAGCTGGCCAAAGCTAACAAAATGAAATTCAACATGGAGAAATTATGGTACTGCACTTAGAGCGGAAAAATGAAATAACAGATATAGGATGGGGGACACCTGGCTGACGAGACTACATGTTAAAGGGATCTAGGAGTCCAAGTAGACCACAAATTGAACATGAGTCAACAGTGCAATGCGGCAGCTAAAAAGGCCAATGCAATTTTAGGCTGCTCATAAAAGTATAATGTCTAGATCAAGAGTAGTAATAGTGCCACTATATTCTGCTTTGGTCAGGCCCCACCTAGAATTTGTGTCCAGTTCTGGGCACCACAATTCAAAAAGGACATTGAGAAACTGGAGCATGTGAGGGCGACTAAAATGGTGAAAGGTCTGGAAACCTTGCCCTATGAGGAACGACTCAGGGAGCTGGGATGTTTAGCCTGGAGAAAAGAAGGTTAAGAGGTGATATGATGCCCTGTTTAAATATTTGAAAGGATGTCATATTGAGGAGGGAGCAAGCTTGTTTACTGCTGCTCCAGAGAACAGGACCCGGAACCATGGATTGCAAGCTACAGGAAAAGAGATTCCACTAAACATTAGGAGGAACTTCCTGACAGTAAGGGCTGTTGACAGTGGAACACACTCCCTTGGGTGTAGTGGAGTCTCCTTCCTTTATTTAAACAGAGGCTGGATGGCCATCTGTTGGGGAAGCTTTGATTGAGATTTCCAGCATGGCAGGAGGTTGGAATGGATGGCCCTTGTGGTCTCTTCCAACTCTACGATTCTATTACATTTGGTTGAAATAAGAGTTGACTTTTCTTTGACCTTGGCCTCAGTACAACTCGATCTTACTAACATGCTTTGGGAAGAGGGGGAGGCCCAGGAAAAATCACTTCAAAAGTATGGGTGACGCATATGTCAGAGGTAAGTTTTACTCTGCCTTCAGTGTTATCCAATGGCTCTCTTGTTTAAAGAAAAAAAATTCTGAAATCAATCCACACACTTGCAGAAGTGGATATTCTTGAGCACACAAGGCCGTTATCTACAAAAAAGCATATTTCAAAATTAAAATGAACTACAGATACTTGAAACCACACTGTCATTGGCTTTTCACTGCTAGTAGTGTCCTGCTCCACACACTAACACAAGTCTGCTACCTAGTAATTACTGATCTGCAGAGCTTGGAAAAGTTACTTCTTCGTACAACTGCTGTAATCTTCCAGCCAGCAACCTTCCCAGGTTATACAGATAGATTCAATGCAGATCACTGTGTGATAAGGAGAGGAAAAAATTGGAAGAGGTTTAACCCAGCCAAGCTGAATACCTACACCAGGATCATCTCCTCCTTTTTTCCAGTCTACAGGCAGGGAGGAGGAACATCAGGGCAGGAAAAATGCCTCATTTTAAAAACAATTTCAACTCATTTTTTCAGCACAGCATTGTTGATCTGAGTGGCATACTCCATGGATGGTGTTTAATGCATCATGCTTAATAATATCACCAGGAGCTGCTCCATATATCCTCACCATATTAGCACTGCCAGGGGATGCATCCCCTGTGACACTAGAAGTCCCTAATTCCCAGGGTTTGGTCCTACAATCCTAGGACCTGAGACAGTCCTGACTTGACAACCTTCTTCCTAACTTTGAACACTCCTGGAACTTTAGGGGGAGCTAAATATTTTTAACTGTGTTCTCAGGATCTTTATTAAACTGGAGATCCGAGGAGTTTTTGGAGTGTAAAAAGAGGCTTAGTTTGAATGGCATTCTCCAAGCCCAGAGTGCTATCTCCATGAACAGTCTTAATAGCTCTACTTGCTGTCTCTGCAGGCCTCCACAATGTTCACCTCTCAGTGGAACGCAACTCTCTACCCAGGTGCTTCAGTTTCTTTCTGAGCCGTAATTGCTCCCAGCTGTATCTCTTTCATTCCCTCCCTGCTCACTCCCACTATAATGAGTGCACCTGTAGCCCAGTCTCACCTAACACACCACAAATAGCTGCACGTCTCATGATAAGCGTAAACAAAGGTCAAGATTCTGTACATCCCCCTCCCAAACCCCAAATTTCTTCTGCAAAAGTCAACTTTTTCCCTTGGGTTTTCAATAATTAACCAGAAGCAAACTGGCCTTTTCTACTGATGTCGAGAAGCAGGATGAATGTGGCCTTTGCTGGGAAAGGAAAGGGAAATGGATCAAAGATAGTGTAAAAGAAACACTCTCAAACGTCTGAGTAATTATATCCAAATAACAGCTACCATTAAAGCTGCTTACACTCATTTGGAACTGAATTGAGTTGATCTTGCTGCATCCTTTCTTCTTCAGAAAAGATGCTCAGTGGAAATGGTGCCAGGATTAAGACAGCTGTTTTAAACTCAGTATTACTTCCAAATAAAGATATGTAAGGATGGGTTGTCAGGCTGCAATTCTCTGTAAGTGTGTATTTTCTAGAGAGCAAGTTTCCTTGTCTTGAGATCATTTCCAAGTACAGAGAGAAATGTTTAAGGCAGTAAAAAGGAATTATGTTTTAGGTTAGGATATACAGAGCTTGGAAAACTTACTTTTTGGACTACCATGCCCAGAGCCCCCAGCACTATTCTGGGAGCTGTTTTCCAAAAAGGTAATTTTTCCAATTCTGATGATATCTTGCAGCCAAAGCAGATAGCATTGCTAGGAAACCAGATGTAGCAACCTGCAATGTTGTAGGTATGAGCATCATTTTTTAAAAGTGGAGCTAGGGCTTATAGTGCCCAGGTACATAAACTGTTGATCAGCAGGGATGTTGATGTCATCTATCATCTCCACAGACATCTTTGTTCACTCTGAGCCCATGTTTAAGCTGTACCCTGTACTGCAGCTGGAGGGAAGGGGTTGATTTCCCCAGCATATTGTTGAGAGTTATCTTTGATGCAGTGCAGTGTTGGAGACGGGGTTGTTCTTGAACTCGTGATCAAGAGCCATCAACTTTAAAAAAAGGCCTGTTCCCAGTAGAGGTGAAAACTGCTAGAACTATTCTGTTAGTAAGGATCAACAGAGCTGTTTACATTTTGCTCTGAAGGCTGTTGTGTATAGTGAGTACACTCCACAGTTTACCACTTCTGAAGAGTAAAGAAGTAGTGCAAATCATCTGCTTCCTATCTTCATTTGTCTATGTTTCCCTTGGGCTAACCTCCTTCTCCTCCTGCTTTAGCTTTTTCTTAGCTAGAGGAGAAATCCTGTTGACTGCTGTGAAGTATATAAGCACAATGCCTGTCTTTGATTTTATCACATCCATTTGGATGAATATGATGAGGCACATACACTTGATACCATGCATCAGCAGATTTATTAGAAAACAATCATGCTTTTCCCAAAAACCCACTATGGATGCTTTGTAATTATGACCAAATGGATTCTAAATTAAATTGAGGGTGGTTTTTTTTCCCATTATTGTTTGAAAGTGAGCTATTCTATTTTGACTGATGGGGCCAAAATGTCCACTGAATGGGCAGAATTCAGCGTAGCAAGAGGCTGCATATATGAGTAAAAGATATTGAATCAAAGGGATAGTAGGGCTCCAGGGTGGCTCTAAAATTAATTTACATAATTCAATCAGGTAATCTCCAGAGTAAATTAATGGATTTCCTGAATAGCTCAGATCAGATGTAGTTGTACTGTAACTCCCAGTATTCTTCAGCATTGGCTGTGCGTGTTAGGGCTGCCAGGACTTGCACTCTAACAACATCTGGAACGGCATGTTTCCTGTACAAGTCTTAAACAAGATGTCCAACATCCTGCATCAGAGGTTGCAATGCACAATTTTATGATGATGGAGCTATGTTGCTGATAAGATGTGCAACCATACTAGTCAATTTCAGTGATGCACAATGAGGCAATGCACAAGGTGTCCCATTGTGCAACAGGTGCTGCCACTGCAGATGTCCTGGTCTGCCACATGTCCTAATACACAATGTCTCTTGTTGTGTATTGGACACATTGTGCATTGGAACCACTGTGCAATGGCCATGCTCCTAGCATGATTTATGCAATGGCCCCAGAGATACAGCTATGTCTCAGTTCCCCTCCTGGGAATATGCACATTGCACAACATTATGATTCACATCATGTTATTGTAAGTCAATTTGTGATGATGTCTAACAGGATACTCTCTCACATTTGAAAAGGATAGGGTCATTCTCTTTAGTGCACTTGACCTTCTGTATCTACTGATTCAACCATCCATGGCTTGAAAATATTTTTTAAAAATTGAAAGCAAACCTTGATTTTGCCATTGTATTATATTATTGCATATAATGCGACTTGTGCATCCACAAATTTTGGTATCCATGGGAGAAGTGGTCCTGGAACCAACCCCCAGTGGATACCAAGGACCCACTATGCAATGTTACTTTAAGGATGCACACACTTCCATCTTCAACTGTGTATAACTGCTAATATGAAGTGCTCCCTTGTTTTTATATGTATATGCAAAAGGCCCTTGGTATCCACTGTGGTTCGGTTCCAGAACCTCCCAGTAGATACAAAATCCATGAATGTTCAAGTCCCATTAAATATAGGACTCTTTCACATAAGGGAAAATTGGAGGGTTAAAGTGGTCCCAACGCAGGGTCATTCAGGGTTTAGGGACAATTTTGCAGTTGCTTTCCACATGATGCTGCACACAATCCAGAAATGGAGGACATGCCCTCGAAAAGGATGGCATGGAGTCAGGCAGGCTTATGGTCCCAGCCCCCCCCCTCATGTGTGTGTCTGGTTTTGCAGTTTGCAAAGGGAAGCCTCCTTCTGCCTTCCTCTGAAACACCTTTTGGGGCTTTGGGGGCAAAGAGGATCCCCCCCATATCCCCCTCCCCTCCCTGGAGCATGTGGGGGCACTTGTGGAAATGACAGTTTGGCGCATGCACAGAAGAGTTATTTCTAAGCTGGCAAAAAGGATTTGTTTGTCTCCTTTTGATAGCCAAATCCACATTGGACCCACTTTAATGTGCTTTTAACCCCTTGTTGGGCTCTGTGTGTGATAACCAATAGCAAATGGACTTGCTTTTGTGGGAATGTATATCTTTTTTTTAATATTTCCCAGTCATGGATGGTTAAATCTGTGACTAAAGAATCTGTGGAGGGCCAACTGTATATTTTTATATATATAAATATAGGACTTCTCCATGCAAAACACATCCAATTTCTTATGACTCAGAAGAAAGAGAGATACTAGAAAACATTTTCCCTCTTTCCTCTGACATATCCAGCTTCTCTTGTAACTATCATAGAAGTTAATATAACATGGCTGACACTACCGTATGAGATATTCACAGCAGGAAACATCAGCTTGGGACTTGATCAACAACATGCTTTCCAAAAAAACCCACAAAAAAAAACCAGTCAATAAAAGAAGTATCTTCTCCTGGCATGCTTAATAAATCCATCATGATTTATTACAAAGTCATGTATAATAAATAAAAAAGAAGCCCCGCAAGCAAACCTACTTGCTTATTCTTTGTTGAGTTGTCTTCAGGTCACTTTAAAATTAAAATCTTAGCAAGCACCTCTGCTGTAAAGCATAGAGCCAAAAGAAGAAATGTATTAGCTATCCAAAATAATATTGCAGTCTTCATCCCACTGACATCAAGGGCAAAATTTCCATTGAATGTGTACTGTAATTAAGGTTTGCACTGCACCTGATTTAATAAATAATGTCCATATCAGGGAACAAAGAAGATTTAAGTTTACCATTTACCAAAGGTGCTGTCATTGCTCATTTGTTGGATCCTCATTTTTTCCTAGGGACAGCATTTCAGCATTTGAGATACAACACAGCATTTTCTGGGAATGCAAGCTACCATCTCTTATATCGTGTAAAATATACTTCTTTTTCAGCCTAAGTCCATTAAAGTATTGAACTCTGAATGTTATCTACTTGCACAAGCTTCTCACACATGAAGTTCCTGAATACTGGGTCAGAATACTTACTCATCTACCCTAGTGTCATCCAATCTGACAGGTAGCAACTCTCTGTAGTACTTTTCCTACTGCCTGCTACTTCTGCATCAGGAATTCATACATTGCAAGAGTCATCAACTCATTTCTGCCCCAGTAAGAATGGGAAGATGGGAGATGGAAGTTCAGTAATATCTGGAGCACCACAGGTTCTCCTCTCTTGTATTGTACTATTGGATTGTTTTAATTGGAGATGGCAGAAGGGACTCTGGGGCTTCCATGCATGAAACAAAGTGCCCCACAACTGAGTTGCACTGTACCATCTGACAACAAAACATCACATATTCTTTTCTTGGGACATGAAACTGACAGGTGGTTTCTCCATGAGTTGTTACAGCTCCTACACCACTACTCTACTTGCAAAAAAAAAAAAAAAAAAAGCGTTACCAGTAGTTAAAGTTCATATACAGTATTCAGGGTTTTTGTGTTTGTTTTTTTTTTAAATGACTGTGTGTAGAAGAGAACAAGTAAGTGATCCAGCAACAGCATTATCTTTTATCTTCTCCAATGTGCAGGTTACTGCATTATCCTTTTTGTTGGAATTAAGTGGACTGCCCAACTAACAATACAATCCTATGCATGTTTACCTGCCAGTATGTTCACAGCATTCAGTCACACATCCTCCTAAAAATGTGTTAAGACTGAAGCTTCATGTGCACCTTTACCTGTGAGTAAGCCACACTGATGTTATTCTTCTTCCACTTATTATTATTACTGGTAGTAGCATTGCTCCCCCTCTGTTGTCTAGGCCAGTCAGAAGCCATTAGAAAATAGCCCCATCTGAGCATGCATAGGATTGGATTTTAGGTCTTTAAAAAAGAGTTAATTTTATGTTAAGAAGTTGGACTGCAGAGTTCCAGAGGTTAGTACCCTTTGAAAACACTTCAGAATTAAAGTTCGGGGGGGGGGGGAAGGGGATACACAATTAGACTGTGAACCTTCAGCCTGTTTTGTTTAGTTGCTATACAGCAGCTAGTACTGTATTTACTGTACAGTATTTACCTTTATAGCTATTAAATTACTTTTCACGCCTTTGACCTGCCAGCACAACATTGAAACACAGTAATGAGAGATAGGGAGTTCATGGGTCATTGATAACAAATGCATCTTCAGGTAAAATGTTCAAACATTCTTATTAATAATAGGTCTTTCTATTTAATAAAGCGTAGCGCCTGTTCTTAACTGGAAATGGCATGCATTGTCATTTATTCTTCATCAATAGGAATACTGATCACTCTTCAGTTCCAAAAATAGCACTACTTGAACTTTTGAAGCTTCCACAAAATCTGCAATGTTTCCATGTTTTATTCAGATGAATAAAGAGCTTATAACCATAAATTATTTTAAAAGGACTTCTACTTGCTAAAATAGCTTGTACATCTGTTACGACGATCTGAGTGAAAAAATTTAAGTCATTCATTCATCACCCAAGGCCTTAGTTTATTCATAGGTGAGGGCTATTTTTTATATTGGTTCTTGTTATGTTATTGCAGAAGAAAATAAAATCTTTTAACAGTGGCAAATTGTTCAACCATGCAGTTCCCTTACAAACAACCTGATGTGGTACAGTCCAAGGGGGACTGTGTTGCCCTGCAATTTTTCCATCTAGAGGTTGCAGACAGCAGCCTTGACCTTTTCAGATTGCCTTTTATATTAACGCAGCACTGTTGGAGCCAATGCATCACCAGTCTTTCCCCCGATGCTAGGTAGTATGGCAAACCACAAACAATTCCAGATTTAGTTGTGTTTTTTTTTTTAAATCACTGGAATAATTGGAAGCTAGGTTGATAGCTGATAGGACAAAAATCAACTCATTTGAAATGTGGTGTCAGAGAAGTGTTCTATGGATACCATTGACTACTAAAAGGACTAACAGATGAGTTTTAGAGCAAATCAAGCTTGAACTATCCCTAGAAGCCAAGATGACTAAACTGAGACTGTCGTACTTTGGATATATAACGAGAAGACAGGACCCAACAGAAAGGACAATAATGCTTGATAAGGTAAAAGGCAGTAGGAAAAGAAGAAGACAGCATTCCAGATGGATAGACTCAATCAAGAAAGCTAGAGTCCTGCGTCTGCAAGACCTCATAAGGACTGTTGATGATAGGGTGATGTGGAGGTCTCTCATTCATAGGATCACCATATGCTGAAGTCAACTTGACAGCAGTTTGCAATGACAAAGTTGATCACATCTATAACTCCAGTTCCACTGGTTTCCTTGGGTCTCTTCTCACTATGGCTAAGTTTGGAGTCAACCTTATGTGTAACAAACTTGTACTGTTGCTCTTTCCCTAACCAGTATCACTTCTTGGGTTAATGATGGGAATTAAGGGGTTAGGGTTTTATTATCATATAGAGAGATTCCACATGACAAAGTAGAAGAGCCAGGTGTTTATTCTGAAAGTAACTCTACCGTACAGTGAAAGGATCAATGAAAAGGTATATGTGTAGTGCCTTTTATAGAAAAACCACAAAGATAAAGCCCAAAGATACTAACTGGTCAATTTCTACATAAAATGGAACGCTCCTGCAAGATCTACTTCTCCTGTTTTGGAAGGGATAAAGGTGAGAACTAATTATTTCAGATGGATTCCAATTTATATTGATGCCTCCAAATGCACCTTCAGTGAGGAGAGGCCAGTAAAGGGGAAAAACGGGGAAATTTGATTTTCTCTCTCCAAACATACATATAATTGATGTTATTCATACATCTGCTACATCCACAAGTAGATGAGAAACATCAACTGTTGTTTTTTTTTAATTTAATTTTTTGCATGTTGTGCATTATTCGCCTTGGAAGCACAATGTCTTGTCACACATAATGTTGAAAATACAAAAAGGTCAAAATATGGAGAACCATGATTCTGAAATCTGCATGTGGATCGGCTTTTAGAGAGCACAATACATGTACAGATACAGTTTCTTGCCTTGAAGTTATCAAGCCATGTCAAACATCTTCATGATCATCACTGGGTTTGGAAAAAAGTGAATCCTTCCCAAAGGACAACTCACACTGATAACACTACATAAATAATAAGTGACAACAACTGTATTCACTCTAGATTTTCGTAGCATAAAGGTCACAAAGAGGTTTACAGCTGAAACGGATTCTATAAGGCACAGTGCCTGTGGAAATAATTCCACCAGTAGTGGGCCTATCTAGCTATTGTTTGTGTACAAAAGCTCTTTTGGGAAAATATTGTTGTTGTTGTTGTATGCCTTCAACTCATTTCTGACTTATGGCGACCCAGTCATGGAGTTTTCTCAGCAAGATTTGTCCAGAGGGGCTTGCCATTGCCTTCTTCTAAAGCTGAGAGTGTGTGACATGCACAAAGTCATTCAGTTTCCATGGCTGAATGGGGATTCAAATCCTGGTCTCCAGTGTCATTGTTCAATGTTCAAACCACTACACCATGCTGGTTCTTACGGTCAGATCTATTTCACCAGCATTCCAGTAAATATAAGGTGGACCAGCCTCAGAGGAAGGCATCTTTCACCTGTGGCAGATGCAGTATACAAATTTACAGCAAGTCAATGAAGAGACAACCCTATGCTTATGCCCATGGTGAAATCACTGCAATATGCAGACAGAAGTCAGAACACATAAAAGTTCAGCTGCCTAAAATGCACTAGTAAGTTCTCTAGCTTGAGCCCTATGGATATTAAAGGGATATTAAAGGGACTATCTGGATGCAGAAAAGGCCAGCCCCATTCCAAGCTGCCTTTAGTATCAGTTGGTTAAAAGACCTATAAATAAATAAATAAATAAATAAATAAATAAATAACACTCTAACCATGCACTAAATATGTGCTTTGGCTCTTGTGACCTAAACAGTGTAATTCCCCAGCTATGAGAGACTAACAACAAAGTAGTTTTGCAAAAATGTAAGCAAACTAGATTTTGGGTGAAGAACTAGCTTCACCCAATTAATTAATAACATTCTGATTAATTAATAAATAACAATTTTGGAATGAGATTAATGTTTAAATTTCAACTTCAATCAATCACTTTAATTAAAAAAACAATTAATTACACTGACCCTTATGTTAGGAAATGTCTAACTTCATCAATAACTTAAATGAACTTAACTAGTTCATTTCCTTCTGACCCTGACTGCCGATGTTCTCTGGAGGTTCTATAACTGGACAGTCCCTTGTCAGCTTGTGATTCACACATTCAAAGATAAGTCTGACATAGAATGTTTACACTGTGTTCTTTATTTGATAGTCAGAAGAAAATTATTGGAGGTGACAAGAGATGCAGCTCAGCTTGCAGAGAAGATGTGTGTGTTTCTATGGCTGGGGAGGGGAGAGAAGAAAGTAAGACAGACAGCCCTGACAGTTTTGCAGATCATCTTTCATTTTGTCCTATGTTGGCCTTCCTTCTAACCTATAATTGGCACACATCTCCCAATCCTCTCTTGGAGAGCAGGCATCTGTTGTTCTAAGAGGTGGGAGCAAACGTGACTCCTTATTTCTCCAGCTTAATTGCAACTAAGACTTTTCTTATCTTTCCAGTCTATATGTATTTCCTTTAATAACATTAGCTTCCTGATTTCTTAGGAATGGAGTCTGGGCATGATTGTACCCAAGGGAGTGTTAGTCTCATTATTTTGTTGTCCTCAAGTTGCTTAAGACCACAAATCACAATTGCTTATCTCACTTTGCTAAGAAAATTGGTTTTACTACACAAGGATGGAAATAGTGCACAGCTCCAAATATTGTTGAAGTCTAAATCCCAGCACTTGTATTTGTATTTCAATTTGTCTTGGCTGCTTTCAAATATTATAATGATTTAATTTTTTAAACTTTTCTGTGTTGTTAAACTGTTTCAACTGTTGTAATCCACACTGAGTCCTAAAATGGAGAAAAGGTGGGATATAACAACAACTATAACAACAACAACTACAACATGGCACAGGATGAAGATGGCTTCTCACTTGTTGTCCTTCATCAAGGTACACAATAATGGGACAGCATTTCTCCGTGAGCCAGGGACATTAATCAGAAAAACAGTCTATAAAACCAGAGACTACTGGGGATTTAATAAGCTTTAGACTTGTGGCATATCTGCAAGCATTTCTTGGAAAAAGATCTTGAAGTTCCCCCCGTCTGAAGTTTCAAATTCATCACACTGATGCTATTCAATCAGAGCTGCTGTCAGTAGATAATTGTATTTGTGCTGTTAATGGGAAAGGCTTCAGAATGGAAAGTTTCTCATTTCTAAAGCACACAAAAGGTACTTGGCATGTGATCACTTTCTTCAAAAGCAGATACTTTTAAGATAGATAGATAGATAGATAGATAGATAGATAGATAGATAGATAGATAGATTATAAATGATTATTTTTCTGTGGCATTTGATACAAAGAATGTAGATTTTGAAGACAGTTGAAGGCAGTAGGAGGCATCATTGTTCAAGGTGTGCTATTCCACTGACATCATTGAGCAAAATGATTTCACAGTTCTGGAAGCCTAACAGAGATCTAGAAAACCTGTGAATGAAGACATAAATGGACAATGGGTAGGACCATGGCTGGGAAGATCCAGGTTGCAGTCCTTACTCAGTCATGAATTCACTGCATGGTCCTAAACTGACTACCGCACTGGTTTGGTCAGAGGAAATAGAAACTATATGCACCATCCCGAACTCTTAAAAGGGAAATGGGATGTAAATGTAATGGAAAAGTGAGACCACAACATGGAGAAGTTATATCTTTGACTATTTGGCCATACCAGCTGAGGGATTGTGAGAGTGATAGTTAAACAAAGAATGGCTCCAAGCTCTGAACAGCATTAATGTTCACATCCTTATCTCCCTGGGAAAACAACAACAACAACAGATTAGGAATTTTAACTCAGATCAGCATATTAATATTTCTTCTTCTTCTTCTTCTTCTTCTTCTATGAAGAGGTTCATTTTTTTTCAAGACCTTTGATGCTCCACGTCATGCATTTTAGTATCTTAAATCACCTTCCTTTGGTTCTGTACTGTTACTTCTGAGACTTTGTCTGTACTCCATGGCATTTCTCCCCCCCCCCCGCCATAGTAGTTCATGATTACTACATAGCCAAAAGATCTTAACTGACCTACTTAAGTTTATGTCAGAAGAGCTAGTCCAGCACGGGGAAGGAAATCACTGTTTTAAACTGGAAATGTCCAATCTAGGCTCAGCCTTTTAAAAACAGCTTAAAGCAATAGCCTCACACCATGACACTCGTCAAATGTGTCACTTTCTGAGTCAGATCTTAATCTGCATCCCTGAACAAAAACATGAACTAATATTAGATCTATTTCAGTTTCAGGCTTTGGAGGTCCATATCTCCTGTGGCTTTTATAACACACTCATGATTTAATGACAGCTGGGGGGAAATTGGATAGGAAGGAAATCATCAACACAGCACTTTGTTTTGCAGAGGTTTTGATCTATATGTAGTTTCTAGGAAGTAACAAACACCAAAAATAGAAATAATTCAAAGCCTTCAGCGTTTGGATGTGATAGTGAGTGCAGAAGAGATGATCCTCTACTTTCATCTTGCCTGTCAAAGTAGAACTCTTATTTTATACATATTCACACCATGCAAAATGTTTATGAATACAGTTTTATTTTATTCCTTTACTCGCCCTGTCTTTCCTCCAAAGAGTTCAAAGCAGTACAGCTGGATCTGTCCTCCACCACTTTTATCTTTATGTAGGCTTGACTGATGTCAGGAAGATAGACAATAACTTTAATGTATTTTTAAACAAGAAAATAACAGACGCAGTAAACTCCTGTCTGCACTTAATGCCACCTAGTGACTAAACTGAATAGTGACACTATTCATACAGCTGAGAAGTAGTGAATTGCCTAAGGCTGAAAAATAACTTTTGTAGCAGAATATCAACTTCAGCTTGGGTCTATCCATTCCACTTTGGAAATTCAATTCACTATACCACACTGGCACTCCATGAATAGCTGCTTGGAAAACAAGGCATGGGCATCCTGTTATTGCATTATTAGAAAAAACAATGGAAACAATACACAGAAGGTTTATATAAAAATCTGAAAGGATAAATGACACATGGAAAGAAGAAACATATGAAGATTATTCCCAGACTTTCGAAAATGAAGTGAAAGCCAAAGGAATTGGGCAGAATAAATCATAAGGAACAGAAGACATACTAATAGAAATGCCACAATCCACAGAGGCAGAATCAACTGCAGTACTAAGGGCCTGAACAGACAACCTTTTAAAGCCACTATCTGGGTGGCTTCAGAATGTGGTGTTTTGATGCTGCATGTCACAAAACCACCCTGAAGCTGCCTGGAAGTTGGGCAGCCATCCAGACGTGGGTGGCTTCAAGACACTCCTGCGGCACAGTGTTTGCACGCTGCATGCCACCAGAGCAGCTTACAGCCAGCCTCAAGCCACTGTAGGGTGAGAACAGCCACCTTTTCCCTGGCTTCAAGGTGTGTGTTTGTTGTGGCCTGAATCTGTCTTCAGATTTTAGGTTCCCCCCTAAAATCTGCCAAAAAATGAGGGAAACAAAACAGTGGCCCATAGACTTGAAATTATCAATATACATTCCTATACACAAAAAAGGAGACAAAGAAGAGTGCTATAACTACAGGACCATTGCACTAATCTCCCATGCACACAAAGTCATGCTCAAAATTCTGCAGCAAAGACTCATGCCATATATGAAGAGAGGAATCCCAGTAGTATAAGCTGGAAGGAAGAGACACTGGGGATCACATTGCAAACATATGATGGATAATGAACACAAGAAAATCCCAAAAGAAAATCTGCATGTGCTTTATTGACTACAGCAAAGCCTTTGACTGCATAGATCAAAGAAATGGGATTATCACTACACTTGACTGTCCTGATGTGTAACCCATGCTTATGTCAAGAGGCTGCCGTCAGAATTGAAGAGCAACATAATGGTTCCCAACTGGAAAGGGGGCCAAGCAAGGCTGCATGCTATCACCCTATCTATTAAACCTATATGCAGAAAACATCATAGCCAGAGCAGACCTAGATTTAGAAACAGTAGGAGTGTGGATAGGGGGAAGAAACATTAACAACCTAAGATACGCAAACAACACCATACTACTAGTAGACACAAACAAAGACCTGGAGTAATTACAGGAGAAAGTCAAAGAGGAAAGTATCAAGGTTAGATTAATGGTGAACATCAATATAGCAAAAGAATGGCCATGGAAGATCTAAAAGAATTCATCCTAGACAATGAGAAAATTGAAATAATCAAAGAGTCCCCATACCTTAGATCAAATATTGATCAGAACAGAGACTGCAGTCAAGAAATCAGAAGACTTGGACTAGGAAGGGCAGCTATGAAAGAAATAGCAAGATCCTAAAGTGTGAAGCTATACAACTGAGCACTGAAGTTAGAACCATATAATCTATTGTTTTCTCCATCATCATGTGAGATGTGAAAACATGACAGTGTAGAAAGCCGATAGAAAGAAAATAAACCCATTTGAGTTGTGGTGTTGAGAAGGGTACTGGGAATAATGTGGGTGGTCAAGATGACAAACAAATGAGATCAAATCTGAACACTTTCTATAAGCCAGTATGACTAAATCAAGGCTGTCATACCTTGGCCACATCATGAGAAGGCATGTAATTAGAAAAGACAACAATGCTAGGAAATATAGAGGGCAGTAGAAAGACAGGAAGACCGCGTGCCAGATGGCCAGATTCAGAGAGGCCACAGGCCTGGGCCTGCAGGACCTAAACAGAGTGCTTGAGGTCTTGGAGATGTCTCATCCACAGGTTCGCCATGAGTCGAGGTTGACTCAAGGAGAGCTAACAACACCAACAAGGACAACACATATTCCCAAAAAGAGGACCATTCCTTTCTCCATTACTGTCTACTTGTTTGGCTCAACAGTTCATGGACTGGGCTTACAGAAAAGCATTAAGATTTTTCAAGGTTCCAGTTCTGCAGGAATTCACTTTTAACAGCTTTTCTCATGCAACTTTGCTTGTTTCACAAAATACCATCTGAAACAGAAGGTATTAGGGCATTTAATATTGCCCCCTAAAGCAATACTTGCTGCACTGCAGACTACTGTATTCAAGATGTATTCATCCGATTCTCCCTCCTCAAATCGAACACTAGCAGTTATTCAGTGTAAGAAAAGTAAGATGTTAATAAGGAGGATCATCAGTATCATGTAGGAAGACTAGACAGCTGCCTAGGGTTGCAGCCTTCACACAGAAATGTCATGCTGAATTTGTGTGCAAATTTCAGTGCAGAAATCTTTTAAAGTGGGAGTCCAGAAGAGACACAGTGTGGGTGATCTTTGGACCTTATCACATGGGAAGGAAAGCACCCAAATCCTGTGGATAAATGGGCTTTAGATCCTGGGAATATCTCACAATAGCGGGATTGCTTTCAGACATGTCGGGCTAATTGAACATTAACCCGACATTAACCCATGCAGAAAGTTGGCAAAATCGCACCACTTTTGATTTTTGGGAACATATGGTTTTATAACCTTTGTTGATACTGGTTGAGTTTTCCTTATCCAGAATTCCAAAATCTAAAATATTCCCCAAACCAAAACATTTTACATGATTGGATGAGACAGTGACACCTTTGCTTTCTGATGTTCAGTGTACACAAATGTTGTTTCTTGTACAAAATTATTAAAATATTATATAAAATTACCTTCAAGTTGTGTGTATAAGGTACATATGAAACATAAATGAATTATGTGTTTAGACAAGATATTTCATTATGTACACATATGCAAATACAGCTATTCCAAAAGCCTAAAAAAAACCCGAATCCCAAACACTTCTGGTCCCAAGCATTTTGAATAAGGGAAATGCAACCTGTACTGTTGTTTTGATTTAATTGTTGTTTAAGCATTGTTACGTGCCTATTTTCTTAGGAAGAAGTGGGATGAAATTCATAATTTATGAGCTAGCACATATACCAGCTTGCAATAGAGGATTCCTTTGTTCTGCATCTTCCTCAAAACTATAAAAATATGAAAGATTTAGGATCAAAACAAGAAGAAAGGAAGGAAGGAAGGAAAGAAGTGAGGAAGGGCAGGAGGGAGGAAGGGATAGAAAGCCTTCAAATGATGGTTTTATCCTGTGTCAGCAACAAAAAATATATATATAAAGCCCCATGCTGATGTACTGCAGAGTCTGTAATTTAACCTTTTGGATTCTATACACAACCCTGTTTGAGCTTTATTCTTGCAGTTTATGAAGTAATAGCAGCCTTTTCAGTAAAATTACAGGCTTGCAGAATTCTTCAATACATACAACCCCTTTCTCTGTTCCGCAAATTTAAGGCAACCTACAAAAAGGCAGGTTTACAGTTGAACATTAAGAAAACAAAAATAATGACCACAGAGGATTTACATAACTTTAAAGTAATTGAAGAGTGAAATAGTTCAAGGCTTTCCATTCTTTGGCTCAATCATTAATCTGAATGGAGACTCCAGTCAAGAAATCAGAAGAAGACTAGGACTTGGAAGGGCAGCTACTAAGGAACTAAATAAGATCCTGAATATCACTGAATGCTAAAGCTAGGAGGACCCATGCCATTGTATTTCCCATTTTTATGTATGGTTGTGAAACCTGGACAGTGGACAGCGAAAAAAAGCTTATAGGAAGAAAATCAACTCATTTGAGATATAGTGCTGGAGAAGCGGTCTGCATATGTACTATAGATTGTTGAAAAGACAAATAAATGGGTCCTAGAGCAAATCAAACCTAAATTTGTGTGGTCGGTAATGGGCTGGTTGAGGGAAAACAAACTCAGGCTGAATCCACAGAAAACGGAGGTACTAGCGATAGGATCCCTAGGGAGATGTGGGCAGGGGACTCTATTTCACTACAATTGTACCATGAACATTTCTCTGATGAAGTAATCTTATGCAGCAAATTTTGGTCTTTCAACACCTTATCATAAAACTTCTCACACTCCATGACACAATTTTTTTTGGCAACCACAATTTAAAACAGGGATCTTCAAACCATTTTCCCAACATAACAGCGCATTTTTTCTTGAAAATGAGACAAAATTAACATTTATATTAAAACAATGGATCACTTTGGAAATATTTTTTAAAAATGGTACTGTCCTGTTTAAAATGGTATGTATGGTCAGTCCACACTTAATTCATAACACCTAATTTGTAATTCATAACATTACTGGAGACTGTCTGTAGGTCTCTGGTTTTGGTTTGGAAACCTCAGAGCTTGCGATGATCCAGAACTGAGAAAACTAATTACAGGATTGGTGCAGGGTGGTCTGAAAGGTGAATTTGGACCATTTGGTGCTCTCTCATCATTGCTATCTATCAATATCAGTGCCAGGTTGGAGAGGACAATGGCAGATACAAATTTCCAAGCATCCTCATTCACTTTCTCTTTATTACTTGGTTGAGTGACTGGGGAGCATCTCTTTCCTTTTCATATTTATTCTGCTATTTTCTTCCTGAATGGTCCTAGCCGTAGGCCACATTTATACTAACAATTAGCTGGAGTAGTCTAAGAATGATGAAACGAGTGACCTGTATTCTCTCTCTTTCTTCCTCTCCCTTGAGGAAACCCTCTGCTCAAGATCATATTTTAGTCTTTGTAAAATGGAGAGCACTTGAAGTTAGGCTTCAGTAAGCCACTGTGTAAGCTAAATTAAAAAACTGGCGCAAAGAAAGGTTCCTTAAAATGCTTTATTTTCCCCCAAATCTGTCCAAATGCAGAAGCAGGAAACTTCCCAAAAACTAAATGAGCATTTTACAGCCAACTCATAGCTGCCCATACTGCAAAGCTAAGACAGGAATAAAGGAGGAAACAGAAAGGTGGGAGAATTGGTTTTCCTAGCAGCCCAGTAAAATGGTGCCCCTTATATAAAATGGCAAAATCAAACTGGAGGAGAACCCTAAAAAAAAGATGTGGCCGGAGAAGTACCCAAAAGCTATATCACTTGTCAGGGATTTTTTTAGTAGCCACAAGCAGAATTCTGATAAGCTGTGGAACGAAGGGTGAAGGAGAGGAGAGGACTTGGCAGAACAATGAGGCAATCTCCTGGCTGCACCAGAAATATGTAGCCCTTTTCACAACTTATATTGCTGTCCGGACAGAGCAGTTACCCTTTGATTAATGATTCAGAGCAATCAGCAAGCACCTGGATGGTGCTGGTGTAAGTGGTGCAGCTTCCTTATTTAATTTCTTCTCTTGACCTACATAAAAGAGCAAAAAGACATTAAATATTAAGAGCCCAAGCCATGCATTGGTCAGGCATAAGTGATTTCTACTCAAGAAGGGTCTGCATATTAGTTGAAGGGAGATGATGCATCTAATCCCTGCAGTACTATCTAAATATTATTTTAAGTCAGCTAAAGTGGGATAGGAAAGTGAACACTGACATACCACTTTCACTGTGAAGTGCCCATCACTCCTGGCTAATGAACTTTCTAATACAAGGTCTACATATTAATGTAATATACAGTACATGCCTTCAAGATGCCTGTGGTCTTATGGTGAACCCATGAATTTCGTAGGATCTTCTTAGGGAAGGAATAAGTGGTGGCTGATCTTTCTTGGTGGCCTCCCATCCAAACACAGGGGGCCTTTGGTATCTGCTTGGGCTTGGTTCCAGAACCCCCCATGGATATCAAAATCTGTGGATGCTCAAGTCCCATTAAAAGCAGCAGCCCAGTAAAATGGTGCCCCTTATATAAAATGGCAAAATCAACCTTTGCTTTTTGAAATTTATTGTTGAATCCATGCATAAGGAATACAGAGAGCCAACTGTATTGACCTGACCCTCCTTAGCTTCCAAGATTAGATGAGATCTGGTTCATTCAGGGTATTTAAGCCAAATTCTACAGAGCAGCAGGATTTTATTTTCTAAATGTGCTCATCTTTTTAAAGAAAAAAATTACAGGGAGTACAATTTCAGAAGATAATTATTTCCTCTGCTTAAAACCATTTAGCAGAATCATCTTGGCTCACAGAACCCGTGTGGCAATTTGTTTCTTCCTGCTCCCATAGAAAAAGAAGGGTTAAAAGGAATTTCCTAGGTTTTGACACAAAATACCTTAAGACAGTACCATTTGCATCCAAAGAAGTGGGTTTATATACGGTAGATAAAAAGTCATGTGAAAATAAAAACCAGTTAGTCTTACAAATGCTGTCACATTTTTTCCCTGTCTCTCTTCCTTTCTCTTTTTAAGCAAGAGACTAGAAGGTCTACTTCTTCGAAGACTGTAACATGTCCATGCATCTGAGTGGCAAATCCAATGAAATTTTTTGTGTCAACAGTTTGTCTTTTAAAACCTGTTTTGTACCAGGTTGAACCACAGCTACTGTACTTTTTATTTTTCTTAAATTTTCTAAATTTTAAAATAATAAATGACATTTTAACCAAATATTTATTTCAGAGATTTTCCCTTTGTACTTGGTAACAGAAATAAAGGTAAATGAAGCAATTATGTGTCTATTCAGAAAAGAAACCAGAGCAAGCATCCCTTCAGGCTAAAAATAATAAGTATTTCAGTCTAGTCAACTAATTCAAACATCACTGTGAGCGTCAATGACCTCTCCCAATACCAGGTTTTCAGAGCTAAAACATATTGTACAAATTGACAGTTGGCTAGAATAGAAAGACTGTATTAGCAACAACAATACAGTGAACTAAACAATGTGGATCTGGGGTTTCCTGTGGTCAACACCAGTTACTATGGAAGATAAAGAAGGGAAAGGAAATTCTGAGGCTTTGTACATGTATAGGCCTGTGTGTGTGTGTGCGCGCGCGTGTGTGTGTGTGCACACACACACATTATGCATATAAACCATATCTTATTGGGGTGTTTTATTTATCTTTCAAAACTTTTGTATAACTTTTAAATGATTTAAACTGTTTTATGTAGTGATTTAATTGTTTTTAACATTTTATTATGAAATTTTTAAAATTAACTCTGTCTGAGAGCCGCTTTAGGTCTCAGTGTGGGAGGAAAAGGCCATACAAATGAATGAATGGATGTACAGAAAGAGAGAGAGTCATTCATTCATTTTCCAAGCAGGTTTACATTTTATGTCTATCTTTTTTCTCTCTGTAAAAAGAACCTGATAATCAGTGTGACCAAACTGTGAAAGTGCCTTCTGATATTTTGTGTGTGTATGTGTGTGCACACATGCATGCGTGCATGATCCTTAGAGTTATTTTTCATTCTTGAAAGTGGGTAAAGACTTACTATCACTTTTTTGAATAATGTACAAACTTGTTCATCTTGTTTTCTTGGCCTATAGTTGTGTAACTTTTAACAGTGTAACTTCTTAAACGTGTTCAATTTTTCTAATTAGTATTAAAACAATAAAAGTAATCTTTACAGTCTAAAAGTATAACTGTTTCAATTATTTTTATTGTTTTAAATCCAAATTGTTTTAATTTACTTAACTTACATTTTCTTGTATGCCACTCTGATACCCTGTGACACATAATACAACAACAGCAACAATACCTTTGCTGTTTTCTCTAGAGCTCAAAGTAATGCTTGAGAATTAACATCATGAATCATGTTTTGTGTTGTAACAAATTCTGGAAATGTGAAAATGGATTTAAGTACCATGAAAACAAAATAAGACCACTAAGAATTTTAAAAAGTTTTTTTTATATATTTCTGAGCAGGGGATGAGGAAGTTTAGATACTGATAGCACACATAGATACATTCAAAACTGCTCAGCAGGTTATTACAAACAAATCAGAGCCATTGGATGCTCTTTATTTCATACAGGTATCTGTAAGGGATGACTAGAATGTCACCATCGCTTGAGAAAGTGGGGATTTGATGAAGTAACATCATCAAATTCAAAACATAGTTCTTACTAATCATAATAATTTATATTCACAATCAAGACACCAAATTCAAAGAATAAGAAAAAAGAGAACTTCTGGCAGGCAGGCATAACAACGCTTGAAAATGGTAACTCCAGAAAAAAGCGTTGATGTATAAATATTTCTTTACTCATTTTACTCTAACATTGCTGCCTGTAAACATTTCAGTCAAACTTAATGCAGGCTTCAACTGGGGAACACAGCCTTAGATTCCAATGTACATGAGAAATTTTCCCCGTGATCTCAATGTATTAGTCATACACCCCAAACCATCCTGTTCAGGCTATTTTGGTCATCGCCCAGATCTCTTCAGATTATTTATTTGGGTCTTTTTTGTTTATTCATTATAACTTTTGCGGGGTACTTTTCACCTTGGTAGGAGTGGCCTTTCTGAACTGGTTCAGCAACCTGATGAAGGACAGATTCCCTCTTTCTTCTCACCTTAAGCTGGGAAGAAACAGGGAGTTTGTCCTTCCTGTCCTGTGATCACCAAGGGCACACAACCAGCGCTTGAAAAAAAACAAAACAAAAAATCCATACCTCCAAATTTCTGTAGATCTTAAGGAACCATTTAATGAGAAAGTAGATTGCTATTCATAACTGCAGAACTGTATGGTTTGCCTTAGAAAACATTGCTAAACACAAATTAAAGGGCTACCAGTGTACCATTTTCAGTTCTACCAGGAAAGCAGTGAGGGCACAATGAAGAAGGTACAGCAATCAGTCTTCCTAGCCTCTGAAGGTTTCCTCTGTCCTCCTCCCCCAGTACAACACAAACTGAAATCAGGGTTGCTTTCCTCCCATATTTCTCAAAGAGAAGAATATCTAGAGTATGTTTTCTAGCAGAGCATATCTAACAACTGTGCCTCCCACTGCTATTTCAGTAGAAGGACAATGAAGTGACATGGGCACAAATTCATGTTACAAGGTGATACAACTCCGCTGACATGATCTTGAGAGTACCTTCTCTTTCTCATGCTTTTAATGTATTGCATTAATGTACTTCCTGTTGTTGCAGTGATGTCACTTGGCAGTGCAGGGGGTGTGGACTATGCCAGGTGATACCATCAAAAGGGGTGACACTGAGCAGCAGCTAGAAGTTCTTAAGAGCCCTTCTCCAGAAATAAAAAGGGGAATCATTTTGGTGTGCTTTTCCCCTTGGAGGGCAAAGAATGGAGGTTAAGCCATAGACCTTTCTGTCTGCTCCTTCCATCTGCAGCCTTCCCCTCCCAATCTGATGGTTCCTTTCAGCTGGTGTCCTCTGGCATGGGTTGGTTTTTGTTTGTTTGTTTGTTTTGCCAAGGCACAACAAAAACCATATACTTTCCCTTCAGGCCTCAACTCTTCACTATTATTTGCCATTCCTGACAGGGTCAAATGCAGGCTGTACCACTCCTGTCTTTTACTGTAATCATTAACTTGGAATGGCTATATGTTGTGGAGAAAGTTGATCTCTGCCCTTTTTGCCAGAGGAGAAAGGACTGGAGAGCAATGTTGTATCAGTGATATCAGAGGAAAAGACATATCTTTCAAAGCACCGGAGGGTCTCAACTCTACCTATTACTTCCAGATATTTTTTTTCAATGGAAAGATATAGGATTAACTTCAAATGAGGTGTATAATGCAGCAAACACTAACTGGTTTTTCCACCAGTTTTCCTTCTGGGAAAAGAATAAATCCATCAAGAACTGCTTTACAGTTTTCTAAAAGTACAACCAAAAATTGCTTCTCCAAAAAAGTCAACAGTAGCCATTTTTAGACTTTCGGGTGCTGCAGTACACAATTTCTAGATGTCACAGAGATGCACACTGGTAAGAACGTCAAGTCCTGGGGTGGGGAGAACCCTCAACACCAAATAGGTAATAGAACATCCTTCCTAGAGAGCATCTGAAGAATGAGATCTTATGCCAAAACAAACTGTTCAGCCTTATTCTTTCCTCCTGAGAAATGTATAACTGGCACTATCTCTATGGTATTTTTGGTGCTAAGTGAAGACCTTACTGTTCACCAAGCATTTTTTTAAAAATTTCAAATAACTCACACATTCTATTCCTTTGAGTTTAGAATCTATGATTTTAATATTGAGGTGGCTGTATCGTTTTATTCCTGTATGTTATTTTGTTTTTGATTTTATGGTTTTGTGTCCTATTTTATAGCTAAGACTGAAGCCACATTGCAGAAATAATCCAGTTTGATACTATTTTAACTGCCATGGCTCAATCCTATGCAATTCTGGGGACTGTAGCTTGTTGTGGCACTAGAGCTTTCTGACAGAGAAAGCTAAATATCTCAAAAAACTACAGTTGCCAGAATCCCACAGTATTCAGCCATGGCAGTTAAAATGGTATCAAACTGGATTATATCTGCAGTGTGGATACAGCCTAAACTGTCTGTATGTCTATTTATGGTAAACAACAAACTGTTTTGCAGCATCTGAACAAAAATTTATATTATAATAAATTCCAAGGATGTAGTCATATTAGTTATAACAACAAAAACAATAAATTATCCTATTTCAACTACTGAGGCCATACCCAATGCATTGAGTTACCTGCATTCCTTGAAAGCTTGTGCCAAATAAAATGTGCTAGTCTTTAAGTGCCAGAAGACCTTTTTGCTTCTGTTACAGCATGACCAGCAAATATCATGAGGAAACAAACATATGTCTGTGTACAGATTGTTCAGAGTAGTATTATTCTCCATATGGTGTCCAGCATAGGAGCATATCCTGACCTGAGTAAGACCAATGCTTGATTTAGTTCAATTCATCTATTCCAGGGCAAGTGGATCTGAAATCTGCTATGAGACTCAGACAGCAAAGCCAATGGTGAGAGATAGTGGCTATTGTAATTCAACATCTGGAGGGCTACAAGTTTCCCATTCAAGAGCTTCAGGCAAAGAAGTTCCCCAGCCCTATCTGAAGATGCCAGACCCGAACTTTGGGACTTTGGGTTGAAAATGTTTCCATTACCACTGAATTATGGTCCTGGTCAAGGATTTTTGCATACTTTAAAACCATAAATGAGACTACTTGCCATAAATGACACTAGAGAAATGGTGCATAGAAGATGGGGGGACAGTTTTTCTCACAATATGTTCAACTCTTTCACAAAACGATTGTCTGCAGCTTAACTGAAAGTTGCTGCTGATATAGCTGTAAGCACTGTTCCATAGTGATATAGTTACTGATTCCTGGATGCTTCTCAATTCACACTAATAACATAGATTATTATCACACATAAATTTTAAACCTCAATTATCATCATAAAGACAAGCCCTCCTCCCGACCACTATCTTGAGGGGGAGAGAAGCAGGCTAGCAACAACAGGCCTCTGCCTGCTAAGAAGACAAGCCCTCCTCCTGACCACCATCTTGCTTGTCTTTATTGCATGTTGATCGATTTTTATTGGTTTTTGTGAGGTTGTTTTTATGATGTGTTTTTATGATTCTGTGAACCGCTTTGAACACCTCAGAAAAGCGGTATAAAAATAAAGCATATTATTATTATTATTATTATTATTATTATTATTATTATTAAACATCTTTGGTGATGCATGTCACACAACATTGCCTCTGACCCACACCTACTGTGTCTGCAAAACATGGTTAGGTGTCTTTTTCTACTTACTAGAATAAGCTCTCAATCATGTGGCAGCCCCATTAGTCTTAATGTGCAAAACATCACTGTCACAGCAGTTGAGAAATTGGCAGTCACAATGTGTCACAGTCTCCTCCTCTACCTCTGTCCCCATACTATCTCCAAACAGTCTGATTCCCTTTATTTTTCTGTTTCTTTTCTTTTTGAACTTAAATTGCATTAGCAGAACTCTCAAACTATGTTAGAAAGTTTAAAAAAATTAATTGAATTTAAAAATTTTAAAAATTAAAAATCCCACAAGGCATGCTGGATAGGGCA